>NC_084708.1:24609250-24919017 GCF_033807575.1 Cydia pomonella
TTTTGATTCTAGAAATAATAGTTGTATAGCCTTAATATGTATGTAGGTAAGTACTAAGTACATAAAAGGTACCGAAATAGGTCAGAAGAGCAGTAAATTCAATATTACTATACAGTATATCCAAAAAGAGCGCTATGATAAGTAAAAGTTCCTTTTTAGGGTTCAGTACCCAAAGGGTAAAACGGGAGCCTATTACTAAGACTCCGCTGTCAGTACGTCTATCCGTCTGTCACCAGGCTGTATCTCGTAAACCGTGATAGTTAGTTGATATTTTCACAGATGATGTATTACTGTTGCCGCAATAACAACAAACACTAAAAACTACGGTACCCTAGATGGGCGAGTCCGGCTCGCATTTGTCTGGTATTATTTATATATAGGAGGCAAATGAGGAAAGCCCATGAACAGAGGTCGTACCTATCATAGGATAAGTAGATATATATGTACAAAGAAACAGCGGTATGTTAAGTAGATTTTTTTTATATAGTAGGCAAACGAGCAGAGCCCATGAACAGAGGTCATACTCTTATCATAGAATTGGTAGATATGTACAAAGAAACAGCGCTATGTTAAGTAGAATCGATTTTTTTTAAGTAGGAGCTAAACGAGCAGAACTCATGAACAGAGTTCGTATCATAAGATTTGTAGATATGTACATAGAAATGGCGCTATGTTAAGTAGAAGTATTTTTTTAAATATAGGAGGCAAATGAGCAGAGCCCATGAACAGAGGTTGTATCATAGGATAAGTAGATATCTACAAAGAAATGGCACTATGTTAAGTAGATTTTTTTTTTATATATATGAGGCAAACGAGCAGTGCCCACGAACAGAGCTCGTATCAGAAGATTTATAGAGATGTACAAAGGAATGGCGTTATGTTAAGTAGAAGTATTTTTTTTAATATAGGAGGCAAACGAGCAGAACCCATAACAGAGCTCATATCATAAGATTTGTAGAGATGTACAAAGGAATGGCGTTATGTTAAGTAGAAGTATTTTTTTAAATACAGGAGGCAAACGAGCAGAGCCCATGAACAGAGGTCGTATCATAAGATTTGTAGATATGTACATAGAAATGGCGCTATGTGAAGTAGAAGTATTTTTTTAAATATAGGAGGCAAATGAGCAGAGCCCATGAACAGAGGTTGTATCATAGGATAAATAGATATGTACAAAGAAATGGCACTATGTTAAGTAGATTTTTTTTTTTTAATATAGGAGGCAAACGAGCAGAGCCCACGAACAGAGCTCGTATCAGAAGATTTATAGAGATGTACAAAGGAATGGCGTTATGTTAAGTAGAAGTATTTTTTTTTAATATAGGAGGCAAACGAGCAGAACCCATGAACAGAGCTCATATCATAAGCTTTGTAGATATGTAAAAAGGAATGGCGTTATGTTAAGTAGAAGTATTTTTTTAAATACAGGAGGCAAACGAGCAGAGCCCATGAACAGAGGTCGTATCATAAGATTTGTAGATATGTACATAGAAATGGCGCTATGTTAAGTAGAAGTATTTTTTTAAATATAGGAGGCAAATGAGCAGAGCCCATGAACAGAGGTTGTATCATAGGATAAGTAGATATGTACAAAGAAATGGCACTATGTTAAGTAGAATTTTTTTTTTTTTAATATAGGAGGCAAACGAGCAGAGCCCACGAACAGAGCTCGTATCAGAAGATTTATAGAGATGTACAAAGGAATGGCGTTATGTTAAGTAGAAGTATTTTTTTTTAATATAGGAGGCAAACGAGCAGAACCCATGAACAGAGCTCATATCATAAGCTTTGTAGATATGTAAAAAGGAATGGCGTTATGTTAAGTAGAAGTATTTTTTTAAATACAGGAGGCAAACGAGCAGAGCCCATGAACAGAGGTCGTATCAGAAGATTTATAGAGATGTACAAAAGAATGGCGTTATGTTAAGTAGAAGTATTTTTTTAAATACAGGAGGCAAACGAGCAGAGCCCATGAACAGAGGTCGTATCATAAGATTTGTAGATATGTACATAGAAATGGCGCTATGTTAAGTAGAAGTATTTTTTTAAATATAGGAGGCAAATGAGCAGAGCCCATGAACAGAGGTTGTATCATAGGATAAGTAGATATGTACAAAGAAATGGCACTATGTTAAGTAGAATTTATTTTTTTTAATATAGGAGGCAAACGAGCAGAGCCCACGAACAGAGCTCGTATCAGAAGATTTATAGAGATGTACAAAGGAATGGCGTTATGTTAAGTAGAAGTATTTTTTTTAATATAGGAGGCAAATGAGCAGAACCCATGAACAGAGCTCATATCATAAGATTTGTAGAGATGTACAAAGGAATGGCGTTATGTTAAGTAGAAGTATTTTTTTAAATACAGGAGGCAAACGAGCAGAGCCCTTGAACAGAGGTCATATCTTAAGATTTGTAGATATGTACATAGAAATGGCGCTATGTTAAGTAGAAGTATTTTTTTAAATATAGGAGGCATAAGATCAGAGCCCATGAACAGAGCTCGTATCAGAAGATTTATAGAGATGTACAAAGGAATGGCGTTATGTTAAGTAGAAGTATTTTTTTTAAATATAGGAGGCAAACGAGCAGAACCCATGAACAGAGCTCATATCTTAAGATTTGTAGAGATGTACAAAGGAATGTATGACCTATTATTCACCTCGCAAATTATTTGCAGGTGACTAAATAAACACCCTGTATATATTTGTTGTTGTATCAACAAATCAAGCATTTACATTAAAAAAGTGAGTGACATTTAATTAAGTGGAACTGCTGATGAAGACCAGACGGAACACCTCAACTACGCGTATTTCACGTTTGGCGATATCTTCTTCGTTACGATTGTTCTGCAAGTTATTTTTTAAGCTTCATTTTAGTCAAGATCTATTTCTGATAATGGATCCCAGGAATAATGGATGAAGCTCTTCAAATATTTTACATATAGTATCTTTTTATGTTTGCATTTAAACAGTGCTATTTGGTGAAACGTGTTCATGAAGATTAGAATATAACTTCTCCTTGACAAGTATTTTACGAGTTAGGGCTTAGGTATATTATATGGGCTTACCTATGGGCTATTGTTTTTCATTCAATAGTTTACATATGTGAAAGAGAAAGTATAACAATATGCTTGTTACACTAAAATAGCTTTAGTTTTGTTAATTTCAAAAACTTAGTAGGTGATAATTATAACATAGGTATAGAATCTTCAAAAATAAAACAGTAGATACAAAGCAGGTGTTATTGGCCCGTCTTTATATATAGAAAATCGATGGCATGATTCCTAAGAACAGATCTTCGTATGTGTTATAGTTTCAAACTTTCCCATACTGAACGATCTAAATAGGCCACCACACATTTTATTTCGTTGGATGAATTTAGGGTGTAGGGGAGAAACTACCCAATTATGACCTACTTACTTAAAACTATCATTAATAGACAATTGTAAGGATATTTAACATTGCCAAAATAAGGTTAAAGGTGCCCTCTAGTAGTACTTAGTCGATATTGTGATACAATGAATGGTATTATAAACATTTTTCTTTTTTCATATACTATGGACATTCCTCGATGGCACCAAGCTGCAACTGGAAAGCGATGATCACACGGCAAATAAAATCGTGAAGACTGTAGCAGCCACGTCTAAGGAGGATGAATGTATCCACATTCAATATTTTTTATTTATTTTTTGTTTGCACGTCAATAAGGTGGCAAACTATTATTAACAGAGACCGGAATTATTGTGGCATTCTTGAACTGTCATAGAGAGTTCTCATTTATCGACTTCGGGTACACATATATCGATACAACGTAGAACACAAAATATTAAAAAGTTAATGGATATTTGACTGTAAAAGAAGTAACTGCTTTTTTTGCATTTCTTTTTACTTATTAAAAAATAGCTCTATAGTTAGGGAGTACAAGTCCAGTAAGGGTTGCTAACTTGCTAGATAGCATCTCTCCAGCAACTCTTACTGAGTTTCAACATAATTACTTATATTTTCAAGAAATGAGAGGGGTAAAAAATTATAACTAACCATATTATTCTCAAAATGTTGGATTGTTTTAAGCATGACATCAGTGGAATACATTTTGAGCGCTGGGATTCGGTGGTTAACAGTCATAGTCGGTCTTTCGCATGTATTTTAAAAACGGATGGGAAAGTTACTTACATTTTATTCACAAGAAATGCAAAGTAATTTAATCATTCAAATAATGAAATATTTTATCACCTAGGAATGTAAAATTAACGACGACGACGACTTGTGATGATTTTGAAGTTTAAATATTTTTTGGCGTTGGTGTGGTAATTATACATTAATTCATAACGAGTTCAATTATTCACAACCAGTGGCAGTAAATTAAAACACGATCGAAAGGAGTGTTTTAAATCGAAACGAGTTGCCAATTATCTATTCGCACATATACAACGTTTTACAGTACATGTGGCACTTTAAATTTTCGACATAGGCGCGTAAAGTGCTAATTAACGCCCTAGTGCGGTAAAGTAGTACCATATGTACTATAAAAAATGTTGTGTTTCAGTCGTTAGAAAAAATTGTTTAACCCTCGTGTCTTCAAACCCCCGAAACGCTCAAGATTTCCACTTCTCTAAAATACATAACTGTTTTAGCCAAAAATATTAACTGTTGAACTATATTGAAGGCCCGGTTCACATTGAGTGGGTGCACCACTGTGCACATACAAAGTTTATTCTAACTGTAACTTTTTTTACCACATTATTTTCAATATTTCTCGATTTTTAGCGAGGTAAATTTTTTTTGATGCCATGTACCAAATAATACAAAAAAGGTACTAAAACTGGGAGTAAGCGTCAGGATGTCAGGACCATGATAGCTATTTATATCGTTATAAATAGCTATCATGGTCCTGACACTTACGATACTACAATACAGTAAGGGCTATAACCGCGAACCACTTCATTAGTTCATCTATTCGCCTCTCTATCACTGCGCGATCTTTCTTTGTGCGAAAGAGAGGCACATAGGCTTCCCCTTCCCCCTGACGAAATTATGCGTTCCACGTCTTAATCATTAATTTAAGAACAATAAAACATACGAAGAGTATTATTGTATTATTTCAGTAGTTACAGTAATAATAGGCATAAAATAGGGAATATTACGCAAAACTCTGCGTAGAGGGCGTTACTAACGCACACGGGGCCTACCGCGAAATGGAAAATCTAAATTGTGGTTTCTGCCTCCATCATTCTTGCATATTCGATAGACAGAGAGGCAGATAGGTAACGAAATTTCGTTTCGCGTTAGACCATCTGTAGCCAAAACGCCTTGATGCATCAATGCCATAGTGAAAACTTGTCAAAAAACTGTTTAAGGCATAGTATGCATAAGTTACTCTCAGGTTTATAATACATGCTAGTGCTGCACTCTACAGCCTGATAAAATGTATGGCAATCTATTTCAGGAGAATGCATCGTACGCGAGCAGTTAGCAATAATATCGCCAACGACAGATTGCAAATGAAATATAGGCACCTTTATGAGTAATTCAATAACTGCACTGAAATATGATGTTCGTACTCTCTGCAGGCAGATTTATAGAAAATCAGTTGGACTCTAAATTAAGTAAAAGAAATAGTTTCCCGTAATCTACAAATTTATTAACGAGATATTTCATTATATATAACTTCGTACGAAATGAAAAGTAATACGTGGGAATATGAGAAAAAATTAGCATATTTTTATTAATTTATAACCTACATGCTCATTAATGAATAATTTTTACAAGCAGTAACATTACTAGATATCTCATTTAATATAATCCGACTAAATTACATTTCCGCAACACCTCCGTATTTCACAAAATAAATCAAGACATTATGCAACTTATATAATTTTGACGTATATATCCGAGTCGCCCGTGTTGCGACCGTTGCGACTTTCATGTAGTAACACCTAACATGGAAAAGTAAATAATAAAGACTGAATCTTCACGGATACCGCGTTGTTCGGGAAATATATATAGGTCAAATAAATACTTAACTAAGTCGCTTGTAATAAACCTTGCGTAGATAGATAGATAGATAGATGTATAAATAGAATACTCTTTATTGGAACACCTCAGTAAAAAGATACAAAAGAAAATAAAAAACAAACAATTGATTAAATGTAGAGGCAGACAACAGGCGGCTACGTAACGCCTTAATTATACTTATAGTACGTTATTCTTTTGTTATATAATTTATTTCATTGTCAATAATATGATAATCCGACAATATGTACGAAACGGCAGTATTTAGTTCTTAAAGCTCTGCTTCTTCTGAACATTTTTTTATTCCACTTCATTTACTATTAAAATTGGTAACAAATTCTTAGGCAACTTGTCTGGCGCTATCAACTATCTCAAGTAAAATGTGGAGCCAGCGTGACTAAAATAAATATAAGTACTATTTTTTTATTGCTTTCCACAAAACCGGCAATATGTAGAATTGTGTAGCTTTATTTACAGAAATTTGGTTTCATATAGAGATTGGCAGTCATTGTTAATTAACTTCTCTCTGCGCCGAGTAAAATATAACCCGACCAAGTAATGTATTGGCTATACCATTCATATTTAACAAACAAATTTATGACGTTTTGTAACCTTCTTATTTTGGCAAATATATACCGACACATCCGAGCATGCACATTGCGAAGGGTGGTATTCTGGTTTTTCATCTTTCCAATATCTTGGTCCAATGTGTATTTGCGTCTGACATTTTGCTTAATGAGAGAGTGAGACGCAATGCACATTGGACAAAGATCTTAGACTAGTGGAATATCACCCGAAAGGAAGAATTGAGTCACCGGGTGGCCCGGAGGCTCCGGGAAGTCCGATTTTTGCTCATAGCATGACCGGCTAGTCTCCGGTCCGAGCCCGCACCGGGCCACTACAGAGCTCCGGTGATGACGTAATGCTTTCCATAGAAAACGAAGCGCCGGAAGCTCCGGCCCGGCCCTGCCCCTGTGTAGCGTGAGTCAACCTTTAAAGTAATTTAATAAAAACACGGTGTATATAGGTATATATATATATATCGTTGTCCAAGTAGGTACACAAGTCTTATTGAGCTTACTGTGGGACTTATGCAATTTGTGTAATAATGTCCTATTATATTAATAAAAACATGGTGTACGTATATTAGATATATATAATATATCTTTGTCCAAGTAGGTACACAAGTCTTATTGAGCTTACTGTGGGACTTATGCAATTTGTGTAATAATGTCCTATAATATTAAATTTATTTATTCTTTTTAAGGAGGAGGCGCACTGAATGCTACACCTGATTTTTCTTGTTTATGAAGTTTGTTTTGGTTGTTTTCATTGAAATATTAATAAATTAACATAATATATATATTAACTAGTAATTGATAAAAATAGAAATTTAAGAATATGCGGGTCTATCAAGCAACCACATATTTGCGGCGTTTGCAGTTGAGACTTTGGGACCTTGGTGTCAGGATGCCCATATAGTTTATTTAAGGAAATAAAAAAGATGCTCCTCGACACCACTCGAGACCCTAGGGCTGGCTCATTCCTTGGCCAAAGAATCGGCATTGCGATTCAGCGGGGGAATGTAGCCAGCATTATGGGCACCCTTGCGCAGGGAACAGATTTGGGGGACTTTTTTTGTTAGTTTTAAGTTAGTTTTTATTTATTTGTAATTTATTATATAAGTCAAACTTTAGTTGTTAAGACATTACTATTCTTTAACCAGAATTAGATTTATTTTAAATTGGTCAAAAAAAAAAGAATATAAACTGTTGATAAAATCATGGATGTCCACAAAAAGTGTGATATTACGAAGAAATGAAGGTAAATCGGTTGGTTTACATTTTTTGCAATTTTATTGAACTCTAGGTATACCTACGATGAAATATCTGTCAAGAACGAAAGGAAACTTCTTCCTTTCCATCCTGTTACCCCCTGGTGTAGGGCTCGAACCATTTTCTTCCACTGACTCCGGTCCTGGGCAGCATGGGTAACCTCCTCCCACCCCATCCCCAATACATCCAACTCTTGCTCCACAGAACGGCGCCAAGTAAGTTTATAAGGAAACTACTTATTAAAAATACGATGTTAAAGTGAATCATGGGATAGTGGGTATGTTGACGTTTATATCCAATTGGTATATAATATTTAACTTCAAAGTTCAACTTCAAAAATAATTTATGCAAGTAGGCTTAATAATAAGCACTTTTGATTTTGACAGGTCATAAAAATATAAGTACAATTATAATCATTAAACAAAAAAATAATAGAAATAAATAAAAAAACAATGAAATTGGTAACAATTAACAATAATGTAAAAGACAATGTCAAACACAAAAATAGGAATAACAGCAGAAATTATACAATAATATTAATATTACGAGTGCATATCAACTCAGTCCCAGGCATTTTTGTCGCTAATATAATCCTTGGTATTATAATAAGCTTTACAAATTAATCTACTCCTAATATGTTTCTTGAATCTATTCAGTGGAAGTTCAATTACGCTTTGGCAGTTTATTATAGAACCGTACCTGATAATTTTGAAGCATCTCAAACGACAAGGCGAATAAGCAACAAATGAAATTAGTTACTTAGTCACAAGACCTTACTGGCGGGAACTAAACAACATGTGATTAACTTGATTGGATTAAATAGAAGGAGATACCTCCACTGATCGGATGGACATAGCTGCCAGATGCCTGGATCTAATAATTAATTTAAATTTTATTGATAATGTCGATTTCATAGCTCGCTAACGTTTTACCGTGCGATAAAAATTCCGATTAATATCCTATAATATTATTTTATTTATCTAAAAAACGTTTTTTATTTTTATTTATTTCAACGATTGCTGCAGGCAGAGGCGGCGTTAGGCGTGGGCGACGTGGGCCACCGCCTACGGCCTCGCGGTCCGAGGGGCCTCGCGCATCAAATACATATAACTGGGAAGCAACGTAAAAAATGACTCGTTATTTCTTGCGCCACCAGAGGGCCTCGCTAAATGTACTTTGCCCATCTTGCCCCGCCACTGGCTGCAGGTACGGGTAATTCACTTTAGTACATCATCATTCCCAGCACAAACTTCTCACAGCTTTCACTTAAGTACCTACATGTATGGAAGGCAATCCGCCGCGGCTTCTGCCTTGTGTCGGCGGGTGACCTTATTTGCGACGTCGCCAGTGTCATCTGGGAGGGCGGGGCGGCGCGGCCGGCGCCTAGCACTGCTCACTTACTGCCAAGACGTAGCGTTTGCAGAAACAGTTCTAAGGAAATACATACAAATTGTAGCCAGGATTGCACACGGGACGTCTTTCACGTTTGTGATTCGCTAGCAGGCGTATCATGGCCGTTGTCGTTATCGCGACGATGACTGCGAATCGTACGCCCACTTTAGCTTGTAGCGTTGGGCGACCAGCGTTGGCAGCATGGTTCCAATGTTTTTTATCACCTGTTACTGTGCCTGTCACTTTCGCACTTACATACTTGTTAGAAAGTGACAGGTTTGGTGACAGGTGATAAAAATGCGACCGGACTCACTTTTTGTTTCACGAATACTTTATGCGTAAGTAGATATTGCTACCATCCACAATAAATGCATACAGTTGCTTTAAGCTAAGTAGGTACATATAGCTAAAAGCATTCACTGTAAGTAGGTAATACCTACATAAATAGGTAAATAGATACATTTTAGTGGTAACATTAACAGTACATTCAACAAATCATTTTTATTCCACTTTTACAAACATTTCCAACATAACTTTTTGTGTCAACCCTCCAACTATTTTTACCTTAACGTATCCAAAGTCGACTCATTACAAAAGACATCCCTCCATAAAGCCCCGTTTGCCTCGCGTGACCCGCTTCGTTGCCTCTGCCTTTTCAATCGCTACCCGACCACCAACCAGCTATGACCTGATCCAACCCAACCATGGACCAAGGATCTTCGTCTAATCAGGATCCTCGCTTTGATTTCATAGGATCTTATGCCGTTAAATCCTTAAAACTTAAACCAGAAAAATGGATGCGCGTTTTAAGCGTGGAAGAACACAGGTCTACCTTAAAAGACTTCGTGGACAAGCCTTTCCCAGTTCTTCTAGTGGTTGTTTTAACTCATGCTGCTCAGTTAGTACCGGTGGTATCTTTTCCTTGTTATCTGAAGAATAAGGCGGTGTATTATGTTAAGAAGAGGCCAGATGTGGTGCCGAAGGAGAATTGCTCGGAGATGATCATTTTTGGTAAGTTTTTATTGGTGAGTTATAATGTTAGTGCAGTCAGTAGAGTACCTACAAGCCTTAAAAGCAATGGAATTATAAGACATAACAAAGATTCTGACAAAGAAAATGAGTGGATACCTCACAAGATCCTTGTACCTGTCACTTGAGCGAATTACTCAGAAATATGTGTGCAATCTGATTGCTACGCATAAAACCACCTATCTAAAATTGATTGATAAATGCGAATCGCAGACTTACTTTCAACAAAAAAGTTCCGTTGTAATAAAGGTGTTTATGATGTTTTTGAGTTATGTCTCTAGAAAGCTCATTCTGTGACCTAACTTTTACAAAATATAGGAATTTCAATGGTTACATGTCTAAATAATACTGCAAACTCTAACAATTTCTAGGAGACCTAGCTCCAAGACTCATCGACGAACTAGCCTCCCTAGTAGATGAAGTGTTCGTGCCTCTTCTGTCCAATCCACTCAACCATGAGGGCTGGCCGCTGGTGGTCTCGCAGGACATCCTCAAGCAAATACATAGCCTCAAAAGTACAGTTTATGAGGTAAAAATGTTGTGAAACTTTTTCTCGTTTATGCTCGGAAATGTTGACCTTATTGTAGCAAAAATAATAGGTACGGGAAGTTCTTCATTATAGAAAAACGTAAAAACTAATTATTGTACTATTTTAGCGGACGGAAAGTTCGTCGAATACTGACGATTAAGGATTAATGTTATGATTATACAATAATGTGAAAACGAGTAATATATACTTAAACTTAGTAAGCATGCTGCTTTTTAGCTGGTTTGATAAGATGAAATAACAATTCTTTCTTTCATATACATACCAAATATATTCCTTCCCTAATTTTTCCTTCCGACAATCATGAAATACTATAATTTCTGACGATTAAATATCCCTTTTTAATGGCGCAAACTAGGTCAAAGGGAAAGTCAACGGACAAACCGTCCTCCCCATGCCCGTGGGTGTAGAATTAGTGTACGAAGCGGAAAAAGGAGTGCTTCGCGGCGAGGAAGTAGACCTGTATCTGAAGAGCGCTATAGAAGGAGTGGTCATAAAGTGGGCACAGCAGATTAATGATGTGATGATGGAGGATTCGTCGCAGGCGTTTGATAATGGGCAGAATCCTGTGCCGACAGTTGGTGAGTTTGGATGGTTTGAATTAGGTAATGTATCCGAGACCCTAATAAGTCATTGCTCTTTGGTGGAGGAAATCTACGCGAGCAAAACTGCATACAAAAATATGTACATCTACTGGCAATCTAGACAATAATCACTTTTCCAATCAAGCCTAAAATTGTACCCCTTTGCTCGGTTAACTAAGGGTTTTGATATGTTTTGAGTCCCACAAAGTTATGGAATGTTCAGCACGTTCTCGTAATGTCATAATGTA
The DNA here is from genome assembly GCF_033807575.1 of Cydia pomonella. Classification (NCBI taxonomy): domain Eukaryota; kingdom Metazoa; phylum Arthropoda; class Insecta; order Lepidoptera; family Tortricidae; genus Cydia; species Cydia pomonella. The sequence continues at coordinate 24,620,900 of NC_084708.1, forward strand.
TCCATCATGACGAGAAATAAAAGCAGATCGGGTAAATTAAAACCGTTTAAAAAAATTTTTTTTCATGCAGAGTTAGCATTTTGGAAGTCAAGATTGAGCAATCTAAACTACATTTACGATCAACTGAGAGGCGATAGAGTTCGTTGCATGGCGGTTATACTTGAGAAGACAACTTCAGCTTACTATCCGTGCTTCAGTAGATTGTTCAAGAACATAGTTTCTGGTAAGTGTAGTAGTTAAGTAGGTTAAGAAATTATACACTTGAACCTTACCCAAGAATCCCTCTATAGATGGGTGAAAAGCGCCTAAAAATCAGTTCAGGGGTTTTTGAGTTTATCGCGAACATACATACCTACACACAGACAGACGCGGTGGCGGTCTTTATTTTATAAGGTGTTAGTGAAATCGTCTTAAGAGTGCGTGACCGCATCTTCATACAAACATTGACCTCAATTTTTCCTTGAATATTAACGTTATGGAAATAGTTATTTGTACAACAAGAGAGCAAAGTTTGATATTTCTTCGAGTGCTTATTTTGAGTCCCGTGCAAGCGAAAGAAGAATCTTGAGCGTAGTAGGGAGCGAGTAGGGACTCAAAAGCGCACGAGATGTAAATAACTTTGATCTCGTGTAGTACACACAATTTTTCACGTCAGTCAGCCATCAAAAACTACAACCTGAAAAAAATTTAATCCGTCTTCATCACTATTTCGCTCATGTTGTCTGAAGGTATTCTAACAATTAACTTTAATTACCGCAATAAGACAAAACGAAACAAATTTCAATAAAATAATACGAAAATAATGAATTAACGAACATCAATTGACAGTTCTATCGACATTTTTTTTTGTATTAAAAACTTTGTAATATACGGTCCGAATTGCGGATACTACTATTTGTCAACTATATTAGAGATCGGTAAAAGTAGTTAAGTAAAATTATTTACTGCGTAACAATTGCGTAAATTTGTATAAGTTCATTGTTTTGATTGTATAATCAAATACGTAATAAGATATGGTGTTTTTATTAAATTTAAACTTTTATTTAATTAATTATTACGAATGAAGACTCGTAGGCTGTTTTGGAACGATGCGGTCTAACTTATTTCGGGGGTCTATTATAAACCTTCAATATACCGTTGAATTACGTATGCACTTTTTTGTCTCTTTCTTTTTGCTAATGACGTGAAAGGGACAAAGACAATAGAATCCAAATACTTCGAACTTGTATTAGGCCCCGCACGTTGAAATGACATTCGAATATAAAGGTCACTTGAATGTTATTTCGTCTCACTCAGTGAGCAAAATGCTATTTTGCTCTCTGTTTTTAAGCAGTAAATTACCCTTGTTTGAGCTGCTGACGTGAAAATATGTTAACACCATTTTATGTAGGTATATTTAATCATAGTTCCCTTCGTTTCCCTTTTTCTATTTCTATATTATTATAATAGTTCGAAGCGAAAGTCAATTTCTATTCAAATTCTTAAAAGCTCTTTCTTAACTGTTATAATAATAAAAAAAATCGAAAAAAAAACCGGGCAAAATGGCATAGCTATGGTTTAAGTAAATCAAATTGTGTTAAAATATTACTATAAAGTAAAATACCAGAGAGGAAAATGGTAACTACGTGCATGGAGTGCGTAGTATGGAAAAGCGTTTATGAGCCATCATTCACTTTCTTGGTATCTACATAATTATAGTAAATTTACTTGCTTCTTCACTTGTAAATTCCGACGGAAAGCAATATAAAATCTATCTAGAACCATCTCTTCCAAATTCCGACGGAAAGCAATATAAAATCTATCTAGAACCATCTCTTCCAAATTCCGACGGAAAGCAATATAAAATCTATCTAGAACCATCTCTTCCAAATTCCGACGGAAAGCAACATAAAATCTATCTAGAACCATCTCATCCAAATTCCGACGGAAAGCAATATAAAATCTATCTAGAACCACCTCTACCAAATTCCGACGGAAAGCAATATAAAATCTATCTAGAACCATCTCTTCGCAGCCTGCATCTTGAATGAACAGTGCTCATTCATTTTTGTTTTAGCATTGGCCGAAGCTCAGGAAATAGATTTATATTTAAGAACATTAGTGAAGCATTTTCAAGGTTTAGAAGACACAGATTTCACAGAATGTCAACCTCTGTTCCGACCACTGTTCCACGTCATCTGCATGATATGGAGAGACTCTAAGTACTACTGCAGTTCGTCGAAACTTATGGTGCTTTTGAAACAGATTTGTAATTTGCTTATATATCAGGTAAAACATTCATTTGTTTCGATAAATAATATACAGTGATTAAAGTGCAAATAATTTATAGAAAATTATTATGTTTCAGGCAAAAAAATGCTTAGACCCAAGCACGTTATTCCACAGCGACATTGATGAAGCAACACAACGTATACAAGTTACAATAAACATACTGAAGAAATTTCGAAGCACGTTCGAATATTTCAAGGATAATCTATCCAAATATTTTGTAGACAGAAATGTTGTACCATGGACCTTTCACCCAAACGCGGTCTTCGAAAGAATGAACCGATTCTTAAACCGACTAAATACTATACAGTGGTTTTTCAAAACCGTTATGGAATTTCAGAAGCTAGAGAAAATAGAAATTGGTGGCATGAAAGGAAGGGTCCTTAGTGGACAGATTAGAGAAATATCAGCTGAATTTGATTCATATTTTCACGGGTTTGCCTCTAAATCTTATGACGTCTTGGATCCTGATGATAATAAATTTGATGATGATTTTAAAGAATTTCAAGATAATATTGTAGATTTGGATCTAAAACTTTCTACAGTATTAGTCGAGTCTTTTGATAGCTGTTCTAATCTAGAGGCAGTTTTCAAGGTGTTTATATAGAAATTAAAGTACATAGCTTATAAATAATCGATGATCTATTTAAACGTTGATTACATTTTTCAGTTAATCGACATTATAGGATCAATTCTGGATCGACCATTAATAAAAAATGAATTTACCGCAAAATATTGTGAAATACTAGTTATGCTCGAGAAAGAGATAGACATTTGCGAAGTAAGTATTCAGTGAATTTTAGGAAAGTAAATGAGATTGGCTACTTCGACTGTATTTTCTGTTTCTAGGATCTCTTTAAAGAGCAAAGCCATCGCCTGCAAAAATACGGGCATATGGAGGTGGATGCGTACCTCCCCCCAGTGGCAGGGGGCCTCCTGTACATGACGACGTTAGCAGCAAGGATCACGAAGCCTATAGCCTGCTTTCGCAGTTTGCCGCACCCGTAAGTCATCGGGGTGGGGCAAATTGCGAAAGCTGATTATCTGGCTTTAATTCTTCTGTTTCATTCATTTATTTCTTGTGAGACGTCTTTACTTTACTATTTATTGTAGATTCGATTTTCACAAAACACTAGGTAAAAGTAGCAATAGTACTTAATAACTCCGTTGGCCCTTTTTCTATTTTCGCACTTAATAGTATTTTTTGCAATAATACACACATAATACATACAAGGTAGTTATTCACTTTAGCGATATTCAAGTAAATTTTCTCGCACGTAGGATAAAGGATACGGAAGATGCCTTAAAGCTTTTTGAAAGGTATGAGAAACTTATTGAAGAAATTAACGAATTCAAGAAGAAATACTTTAATGATTGGACAGTAAGTGTACCAAAAATTATTGAAACGAAAACGAAGAATATGATATTGGCGCGGCATGGATCCGATCTAGTTTTGAATTTCAGTCCTATGGTAAGATTACAATATCAATGCAAATAAATCTGTGCAAACAAAAATATTTTACTAATAAATGTATGTTTTTGTAGATTCTGGACATTTTAAAAGAAGTACATCATTTACGGAACAACCCGGACACTGGAGAGTTACTTCCAAAAGAAAGTTTAGAGTTATTTGAAAAACAAGAAACTTACAGACAGTATCGCATTAATCTAGGGATCACAATAGATTGGTATAATCAGATTCGAAAAAACAGTCAGAAAGTAGAGTTCGATTTGGTTGAAAGTGAAATAAAGGCAATCGATTTAAGAATAGATATGGCACAAAATGAACTAAATTGGAAATCTCAAGGTAAAAAAAAAATTAGGGGCTTAATGAAAATGAAAATATTTATTTCAGACACCAAGTATCCATATGTTTGTTTACAACATATGTTAGTAATAATATGATATAAATAGGTATATACCTATTAGTGGAAAGTATAGTTCTCATTGGATCGTACATTCAGAGACATCCAATAAGTGATAAGAGGGCTATCCGTCTTAGCTTAGCCATGCTCTATTTTTTTACAAAATTGATTTACAAACTTTGATTGTAGATTTATGGAATTATTTACAAGAGTTGCATACACTAGTTGGCAGTTTGTATCAAAGAATGTCTAAAATACAAGATAATTTAGTGGAAATAAAATCTGTTATGAGCACTTGGTCATCTCAACCATTATTTGAAAGAAAAGAAGGTAAAAAGGTAAGTTAAGGTGTACGATATGAATGCACCTTTGGTCGATTAAAAGCTACCAACAGTACAAATATAGATGTATTTTCTTATTTCATAGGACACTCTGCTAAATTTAGATGATCGTCAAGAGAAAACTACTAAACGATATAGTGATATAACTTCAACAGCAGAACGAATTAGGGAATTGTTGAAAGAAAATATGGAACTGTTTAACATGCAGGACAATCAAGATAGTCAGATATGGCTTAACTATGTAGAATTTATTGATAATTTATTCGAGGAGTCATTGTTTAAGACAATCGCCACAAGGTAGGTAATTAAATTGAGACAATATCTTTCCAATAAGTTTGGTGATTTAATAAAATTTTATATTTATAAAATTATTTCAGTATTTGCTACATATCTGAACACATGGAACCTAAAAACAAACTAGCGCCACTGTTTCAAGCTCAGCTGGAGTTGCTTGAACCAGACATGGTTTTCAATCCTAGTTTAGATCCAAATGAGAAAAAAAGCTTTACAGCTTTGATAATGGGTCTTATTGATGACATATTAAAAATGGCTACTTTGATAGAAAGAATTTATCCTCAGAAAGAGGAATCTTATGCAGCTCAAATTACTCGTAATTCTGATATAGTAGAAATGAAGGATGATATTTTAAATGGTATAGAAAAGGTATTTTTTTATTTTATCTACTTATTAAAGTATTAACAGTTTGTATGTACCAAATTTCATAAACAGTAAAAAAAATGTATAATATTTTTAGGTCATAGAAGATGCAAATGAATTTTGCAAAACTTTCGAAAACTACTCATTCTTATGGCTAGAAGAAAGAGATGCAGTTATGGAAATCTTCCTTACTTATGGAAGAATTCTTGCTCCTGAAGAGATTGATAAAATCGGCTCTGAGGATAAAGACGTGGTTCCCCCAAAACCATGTCCACCTAAAATGGAAGCTTTTAGGGAACAAATCGATCATTACGAAAATCTTTTTATGGATATTGAAGATATTGAACCTTATAAAGTATTTAACTGCTGGTTTCAGGTAAACAGTTTATTACCAATAAATTCAAGAGAAATGTTGCCTTTTAATGGTTCAGTTGTTTTATCTATGTATGCGTTATAAATATATTCTGTTGTAGGTTGATGTAAGACCATTCCGTCAAGCTTTGCTTAACACAGTTAGGAAATGGGGTAATATGTATAAAGAACATTTGGTGAATAACGTCACTTCAAGTTTAAGCGATCTTGGAAATTTCATACGTGAAGCAGACGAAGGTAATATTAGACGAATCGTAAAATACTTATTATATACAATATTATCAAGTGTATCAGATTATTAATCATTATGAAAATTGGCAGGCTTACTTCAGCCCGTACCAGAAGGAAATTATGACGCTCTAGTGACAGTGATGGGGTATTTAATGAATGTGAAAGAGCGTGCAGTGACTACTGATGATATGTTTCAACCTTTAACAGAAACCATAGAACTGCTCAAATTTTACGATATGGATATTCCTGAAGAAGTAAATGTACTACTACAGGTAAGATATGACTTATTTTACAATTTATCTAAGGAGTAAGACTAATGATCAACTGAACACAATATATTCTGTTTTAAAGGAATTACCAGAGCAATGGCAAGCGACAAAGAAATTGGCTTTAACTGTGAAACAGCAAGTAGCTCCGTTGCAAGCAGCTGAAGTAACAGGGATAAGGAAGAAAATCGCAGCCTTTGACAGCCATGTGACTTATTACAGAGAAGTTTTTAAGCGATACGATGTAGGTTAACAGTTTTTCACTAGAAAATATCATATAATAAAACGTCTTTCGTTTAGTAAAATTAAACATAAAATGATTTCAGTTTTTCAAATACGAATGTGAAGATCCGTATGCAGTGATGTCGAAAGTAGATTATGAGTTGTTGAACCTGGAAGAAGACATGAAGGGTATACAAGAATCGGGTTCATTATTTGAGGTTAATGTTCCAGAATTTAAATTTTTGAAGCAGTGCAGAAAGGAGTTGAGGATGCTCAAGGTAAATAAATATAGGGTATTTTATAATTTGTTTATAATGTGGTTAGGATAAAGTTTAATTGTAATTTTTTTAAATTCTGTTACACTTGTATCATTTTCTTTTAATAGCAACTTTGGGATTACGTGTTCATAGTAAGAACCAGCATCGATGATTGGAAAACTACGCCATGGCGTAAAATCGATGTTGAAAATATGGACATTGAATGTAAAAAGTTTGCAAAAGAAATTAGGTTACTGGATAAGGAAATGAGAAGGTTAGTATTTGTCAATTAAATATTTTTAAGTAAAATATAAGTCAGCATTATTCATTGGCAGAAACAGATATAATATGTATGTTAGTTCTTAAAGTTCTTATGATGTAAGGTAATTTTAGTTGGGACACCTATATAAATTTGGAAGCTACCGTAAAAAATATGCTAACATCTTTGAGAGCAGTTGGTGAGTTGCAAAATCCAGCGATAAGAGAAAGACATTGGGACCAACTAATGAGAAGTACCAAGGTAAGTAAAGTATTTAAAGAAGTAAGAAATTATTACAGACTCAAATTCTGTTCTTCTAATGTATGTACATAATGTCAATGTAAATAATCTCATCTAGCTCCATAGCCAATGGAACGCACACGAATCTCAGTCTAATGTTATGGGTGTGAATATTATGTAATGTACTTTTCATGTATATTTAATGCATTTTGCATGGATCGATGTTGTACTAGCACAATTTTTGCTTCTGTTATGACGAAATTGTCACTGAATTATTTCGTAATTGATATTGACGCATTACTTTGCCTGAAGGGAATGTTTATACCAAAATGTGTTAAAGGAATGTACAGAATGCTCGCAAATGTAAATATGTTTATGATCCACAGAGCTTAGCTGCATTGCCACCTGAAGTCACTGTAAGTACTTCAACGGCACGAGGGGCAAACAAACTTTCGGCATGCCATACTTACTTTCAAAATCAAAATCATACCACTTAGCATGTCCTTGTTTTCCTTCACTATATATTTTACAAATTTTGTAGCACAAACAATTAAGTCTAAACCGTTCACAGCTATGCTTATACATGTGAATCTACAATTTATATGGTAATGTTTATGCTCTCATTTGTGGTGTCGTTCTTGTGTTTTTGTTCCATTATTATTAGATCAGGTCCTTGTGCTGTCATTTTAGTGTGTCGACGTAGGATTGTAATTTGTCTATTTTCCCTATTCACTGTTCCTGGTTTGGTGTTAGACTGTGTATGTGTATTTTATGTATGTAACAGGAAAATTATTAAAATATCTTGAATCATCTAGGTAAGGATAGTTATGGATGCCAATACGACGCTGGCGGACTTATTAGCACTCAACTTACACGAATGCGAGGAAGAAGTGAAGAATATTGTAGATAAAGCAGTTAAAGAGATGTCAATGGAGAAAACACTTAAAGACTTAAATACGACGTGGAGCGGGATGGAATTTGAACAAGAAGTTCATAAGAGAACTGGCTGCATACTTTTGAGAGCAAGTGAAGAGCTGATTGAAACATTAGAAGAAAATCAGGTAATAAGAAAATAAAATAAATAAATATGTTGGTTTTACACATAACAAATGCTTTATAATAACTTTAATTTTAGGTTCAACTACAAAATCTTATCACTTCAAAATTCATAGCTCATTTCTTAGAAGAAGTGTCAAGCTGGCAACAAAAACTTTCCATTGCTGACCAAGTGATCACAGTTTGGTTTGAAGTACAACGCACATGGACACATCTGGAGAGTATTTTTATGAGCTCAGAAGATATTAGGAAACAGTTACCAGATGATTCTGCGAGGTTTGACAGAATCGATTCCGAATTTAAGGCGAGTAAATATATTTTACAAAAAAATAAGGCGCCAGCCCCAAATAAAGTCCGAGAGCGAATGTTAATGAAAAAAAAAAAGAATGATGCTGTTAATTAAAAGTAAAGTTATTTTCCAGATTTTATCAACGGACATGTCCAAAACTCCAAATGTTGTGAAAGGTACAAACAAAGAAGGCTTAGTTGCAAAACTCGACGGCCTTCAAAGCGATCTAATTATCTGTGAAAAAGCTCTAGCTGAGTATTTGGAAACAAAAAGACTGGCATTCCCAAGGTTCTATTTTGTTTCATCGGCAGATTTGTTGGATATCTTATCCAATGGAAACCAAGCAGATTTGGTAATAAGGTAAGATATCTTGCATATACAGTCAGCGTCAAATACTTAGTAGCAGTCAAAGTGGCCAAATAGTTCGGTACACCATACTTAATATATGGTGTGCCGAACTATTTGGCTACTTTGGTTGCTACAAAGTATTTGACGCTGACTGTACGAGTAGATTAAGATACAAAATGTGTTCTCCCTAAACTAAAACCGTACAAAATTAAATTGTTCTCAGGCATTTGACAAAACTTTTTGATTCAATAGCAAAATTGAAATTTATCGAAGCAGCTGACAAACCTGGAAAAATAGCTGCTGGAATGATAGCGAAAGATGGAGAATATGTCCCTTTTCATGGAAGCTGTGATTGTACTGGAGCTGTAAGAACAAGAATTAAACATAAGATCTATGTGAGTTTTTCTCGGATCTCATTGGACAATTATTGATTCACTTATTCAATTTATAGGTTGAAGTTTGGCTCAATAGACTGCAAGATATCATGAGATCCTCCATACGAAATTACTTCGGCGAAGGGATGGTATCTTACGAAGAGAAACCAAGAGAACAATGGTTGTTTGATTTCATGGCTCAAGTCTCATTATGCGGCTCTCAAATCTGGTGGACTACTGAAGTTAATATGGCATTTGCTAGACTAGAGGAAGGCTACGACAACGCACTGAAAGACTACTTCAAGAAACAAGTTGCTCAGCTCAGTACTTTGATTACACTTTTGATTGGAGAACTCACGAAGCAGGATCGTCAGAAAATTATGACCATTTGCACTATAGATGTACATTCAAGAGACGTAGTTAGTAAGATGATTCAAGGGAAAGTTGAAGCTGGATCAGCGTTTCAGTGGCAGTCACAACTACGCCACAGGTCTAAAAAATAGTAGAACATCGTCATCAACATCATCACGATCATTCATTTCAGGTTCATATCCATTTTCACGCCATCTTTGCTTTAATTCTTTTGAATTGCTATGTATATCTTCATTGACATCATTACCATCGTTAATTTAATACAAATAATCATAAACTTCATCTTTAGATTTAATTCAAACTCATTTTTTCATATATTTTGTTTCAGATGGGACGAGAAAGAATTTGACTGTTTTGCAAACATCTGTGATGCACAATTCAGATACAGCTATGAGTATTTGGGTAACACTCCTAGACTTGTGATCACACCATTGACTGACCGATGCTATATTACTCTAACCCAGGTACCAATTTCAATACTTATTTCGCTGAAATAAAAATAATTGAATCCGAATTACCTGTTTTTTTTTTCATTTGTAGTCATTACATTTGATAATGGGAGGAGGTCCTGCAGGACCAGCGGGTACTGGGAAAACAGAAACCACTAAGGACTTGGGAAGGGCTTTGGGTATCATGGTCTATGTATTTAACTGCTCAGAACAAATGGATTATCAGGTACATAGACCCTATAGCTATACTAATTATAAGCATAACAAACATTCTTAAACGTCCATCTTACTGAAAAGTTTAATTAATTCAACTTCTTAAAACATGTCAACCGAAACGCCGTATATGTAATAGTTTCTACATGAGTGGCTTGGTAACAATAATTAGATAATTAATAAATGGATGTTAACGATTATTTGAATCGAAATCCTTGCTTGTTTAAATTCAATTTCTAACTTCGCGTTTTATAAAACGAACAAATAATTAAAGACACGGTTTTGTTTTAGTCTTGCGGAAATATTTACAAAGGATTGGCACAAACAGGAGCTTGGGGTTGCTTTGATGAATTCAATAGGATATCTGTTGAAGTATTATCTGTAGTGGCAGTGCAAGTGAAATCTGTTCAAGACGCTATTAGGTAAATTCATAATGTATAGTAAAAAAAAAAACTGAACCGGCCGATTAATTCTATTTATTATTATTATGATTTATTACAGGGATAAAAAAGAGAAATTCAACTTTATGGGTGAAATAATAAGCTTAGTTCCATCCGTTGGCATCTTCATAACCATGAATCCTGGTTACGCCGGTAGAACCGAACTGCCTGAAAATTTGAAAGCCCTCTTTAGACCTTGTGCCATGGTGGTTCCTGATTTTGAATTGATCTGTGAAATTATGTTGGTAGCAGAAGGGTTTCAAGATGCCAGAGTTTTAGCGCGGAAATTTATAACATTGTACACATTATGTAAAGAACTGCTTTCGAAACAAGATCATTACGATTGGGGCTTGAGAGCAATTAAATCCGTGTTAGTAGTAGCTGGATCTTTAAAGGTAATTCTGATGTTAATTTTATTTAAAATTATTAATACATACATGAAACAAAGTAACTGACAGTAATAGATATTTTATAGAGAGGCGATCCTGGAAGACCAGAAGAAGAAGTATTGATGAGAGCACTTCGTGATTTCAACATACCAAAAATTGTAACAGATGATATGCCTGTATTCATGGGGCTCATAGGCGATTTATTCCCTGCACTTGAAGTACCGAGAAAACGTGACTTGGAATTTGAAAGGACAGTCAAGCAAGCTGCTATGGACCTTTCGCTTCAACCAGAAGACAATTTCATCTTAAAAGTAGTTCAACTTGAAGAGTTGTTAGAAGTTCGCCACTCTGTATTTATTGTAGGCAATGCTGGTACAGGAAAAACTCAAGTGTGGAAATCGTTATTCAAAACCTACCAAAATCTTAAAAAGAAACCTATATTCAACGATCTGAATCCAAAGGCAGTGACTAACGACGAACTATTTGGCATAATTAATCCAGCAACTAGAGAATGGAAAGATGGATTATTCTCTGTAATAATGAGAGATCAAGCTAATATTGTGGGTGAAAATCCTAAATGGATTGTTCTAGATGGTGATATAGATCCTATGTGGATTGAGTCACTCAATACAGTCATGGACGATAATAAAATTTTGACGCTTGCTAGTAATGAACGAATAGCACTTACTCCTACAATGAGATTGATGTTTGAGATTTCGAATCTTCGTACAGCAACTCCAGCTACTGTCTCTAGAGCTGGTATTCTGTACATTAATCCACAAGATTTAGGATGGAATCCGTAAGATCCATACCATTTTTTTTCATTCCACAAAAAGACTATAGCTTGTGTCAATCATGATGTATGAATCAAGCTATAGTCACTTTATTCTAATGCAACAATGTTTTTCAGATACGTTACAAGTTGGATAGAAACTCGAAAAATACCAGCTGAAAAATCCAATCTAGTCATGCTTTTTGATAAGTACATTCCGCCATGTTTGGAGACGATAAGAAACAGATTCAAGAAGATAACTCCCGTAGCCGAAATGGCTCATATTCAAATGCTGTGTCATCTACTAAACTGTTTACTGGTACCCGAAAATACTCCTGCCGATTGTCCAAAAGAGTTGCATGACATGTATTTTGTGTTTGCTTGCGTTTGGGCTTTTGGATCAGCTATGTTCCAAGATACTGCTATTGATTATAGAGTCGGTAAGTATATTTTTGAATCAGTTCTGTCCTCCGGTGTAAAAAAATACTCTACTTTCACGCTTATTTTTTTTACAGAATTTACCAAGTGGTGGGTGAACGAATTTAAAAATGTTAAGTTTCCCGCTGGCGGCACAGTGTTTGATTACTATATTGACACTGAAACTAAACAGTTTACATTATGGACAGAAAAAGTTCCCAAGTTTGAATTAGATTCCGATATACCACTACAGGTAAGAAATTACACAAGAATAATGGGAACCAGTAAACCTGATAAAGAAATTCTGTACCAAATGTATATGTAACTTTATGTGAGTAGGATTGCAGTTCTAAGTTCGTTTTATTTCAGGCTGTATTAGTGCCAACAGCGGAAACCGTTAGAATAAGGTACTTCCTGGACTTACTAATGAAGAATAAACATCCAGTTATGTTGGTCGGTGGCGCTGGTTGCGGCAAAACAGTATTGGTCAACGAGAAATTACAAGGGTACCTTACTCGTATATCTAACATCATATTTTTTTCCTTATATAAAATTTGTTATTACCTATCAACTATTTAACTTTTTCAGACTGTCAGAAAACTACGCTGTCCAGTCAGTACCATTTAATTTTTACACCTCTTCTGAGATGCTGCAAAAGGTTCTAGAAAAACCTTTAGAAAAAAAAGCAGGCCGCAACTACGGTCCGCCAGGCAGCAAAACACTAGTTTACTTCATAGATGACATGAATATGCCTGAAGTAGACAATTATGGAACAGTACAACCTCACACTATCATAAGACAACATTTAGACTACAACCATTGGTATGACCGAACAAAACTTTCCCTGAAAGACATCCATAATACCCAATACGTGTCCTGCATGAATCCAACATCAGGCAGTTTTACCATCAACCCTAGATTGCAAAGGCATTTCTGCGTTTTTGCGATCAGTTTTCCGAATACAGAAGCGCTGAACAATATTTACCATTCTATTTTGAGTCAGCATGTTACCAATCCTGAGTTGCGAATCAGTCCGTCGATTGGCAAGTTGTCATGTAAGTTGATTAATATATTTAAATACAAATAAGCTCAGATGTTAAAAATTGTAATGGTATAGTAAGTCGTTGTTTCGTTGATTATTCACTATATATTGAAATGGTAATAATTGTTAAGAAAACTTATGAAGAGTGGAACTTATATAGTTGAATTATTTCTATTTTTATGTCGATAATATATTTTTGTTTCAGCCAATGTTGTCACAGCTTCTATAGCGCTACACAATAAAGTCTCGCAAGTATTTCTACCCACTGCAATAAAATTTCATTATATTTTTAATTTGAGGGACTTATCTAACATTTTCCAGGTGAGATGAGCATTAAGGAATTACGTTATTTGTTACAAATTAAATGTTCATAAAAGAACAAAAACGTTACGCCTTAATGAAAACAGTTTAATTCAGTACTGATAAAATGTGAAACTTAAAATATAACGTAACATTTTCAGGGTCTCCTATTTAGTTCTAATGAATGTCTTGAAAATGCATCAGATTTAATTCGTTTATGGATGCACGAAACCCACCGTGTCTACGGCGATAAGCTTACCGAAGAAAAAGATATTGATGCTTTTCTGAAGATGCAAGTTGATATTTGCAAGAAAAACTTTGAGGTATTTAGATATTTGTGTATTTCTTAACAGAGAGATTTGGGATAATTTGAATAAGAATACTTTGAAGATCATTTGTCTTTACAGGAAATAGATGAAGGTGTGGTATTCGAGAGACCTAACATTTTCTGTCACTTTGCTGGTGGCATTGGTGAGCCTAAGTATATGTCAGTCGGTAGCTGGGAGAAGTTGAATAAATTACTGACGGAAGCAATGGCGAGCTACAATGATCTTATAGCTGCAATGAACTTAGTTCTGTTTGAAGATGCTATGATGCATATTTGCAGGTAACAAAATAATGGAGTATGATGATAAGGACTCCTAACTACCACAAAAATGCATGTTTGGTTAATTCAAATTCCATAAAACCGGGGTTTGAAGAGTGACCCAGGATACTGTAACCATGGCAACGAGTGATAAGAAAAAGATAATGTACAACCTGACCAAATCTACGTTGCGGATTTGAATTTGTCTAGTGTAAAATTAGTTTATATTGTTCTAGTAGTTTTTTTGTGTAATTAGGCAAGTCACTAGAAGTTATCCGCCTTTTGGTCTCTGTCGACGTAGTATATACATATGTAGCACAAGTTTACGTTCAGGTTACTTATCATTTATTAAATAAGAACTACGTTTTGTTTACAATTGTAGGTTTCACTTCAATTCAATTCAATATTTTTATTTCGGATAATACAATCCATATTAGTGTTAGTACATAGCACACCGAAACGTACTTAAAGTTGTAAAATTTAACCAGTCTTTTTCAACAATGGTAGGTTCTGGAAAATCAACTTTAAACAAACTTCATCAACTTTCGTTTCTACTTTTTTTCCTTTCAGAATTAACCGTATCCTAGAAAGTCCAAGAGGAAGTGCTTTGCTAGTAGGCGTAGGAGGTTCTGGAAAACAATCACTTTCACGCTTAGCTGCCTTTATATCAAGTTTGGAAGTTATTCAAATTCAACTAAAGAAAGGTTATGGGGTCACAGATCTTAAGGTATCACCAATTTTGGAATCATCTTTATTTGAAAACATCAACTAAATCAAAAATTTAAAATATCAACCATGACGAAATGCTAGGTGGTAAATTGTATTGTGTTTTTTAGAAAGAACTATCAAATCTATACATCAAAACTGGACTTAAGAATGTAGGTATAATGTTCTTGATGACCGATGCTCAGGTAGCCAATGAGCAATTCTTAGTTCTTATCAATGACATGTTGGCGTCTGGTGAAGTTGCAGACTTGTTTCCGGATGATGAAGTTGAAAATATTCTTGCCGGTGTTAGAAATGAGGTAATCTTTCAAACTAGTATTTATACATCTTTAGCTTAAATAAAGAAAACAATATAATATTATATTTTGATTTATTTTTCAAAAGATGACAATTTATTATTTGCATAGGTGAAAGGAGCAGGTCTTCCAGACACAAGAGAAGTTTGCTGGAAATTCTTTATAGACAGAGTTCGCAAACAATTGAAAGTTGTATTGTGCTTCTCGCCAGTGGGTTCTACTTTGAGAGTGCGATCTCGAAAATTTCCTGCTCTAATCAATTGCACTTCAATAAATTGGTTTCATGAATGGCCACAAGAAGCTCTTGTTTCTGTGTCTATGCGGTTTTTGGAGGAACTGAGTGTTTTACCGGTAAGATTTTTTTATTTATAATAACGGTACAGCTTGCATAGCAGTTGCCCAATGTAATAGAGTAGCAAGTGATGTATCCCTTGATTTAAACATTTTAAACCTTAGTAATTTTAAACAATTTTTATTGAATTTAATGTATATATTGCAGGTCGCCCTACGGGATTCAATTTCTAGGTTCATGGCATATGTCCATACATCGGTGAATACTATTTCAAAAGCGTATTTAGCGAATGAAAGAAGGTACAATTATACAACTCCAAAAAGTTATCTTGAGCAAATCAGTTTGTATTCAAAATTGGTTTATAATAAAACTGATGAACTGCGAGCTAAGATAACTAGGTAGGTAATTAAAATTAATCATAATTATTTAAGAACTATCTCGAGAAGCTATAAATCTACTTTATTTATTTTATTAATAACGAAAATGTTGAAATATTTTTAGATTAGAAAATGGTTTAGAAAAACTACGCAGTACAGCATCGCAAGTCGATGAATTGAAAGCAAAATTAGCTATCCAAGAAATTGAACTGCAACAAAAAAATGAAGCGGCTGATAAACTTATTGAACGCGTTGGCGTTGAAACAGCTAAAGTACAAAGCGAAAAAGCTTTAGGTAATAAACATGAATGTAGTAAATTATAGTAAATTTTAAAAACGATTATCTATGTGCATTGTTTTAAATTATAGCTGACGAGGAGGAAGAAAAAGTAGCAGTAATTGCAGAAGAAGTATCTAAGAAACAAAAGGATTGTGAAGAGGACCTCATCAAAGCAGAACCGGCGCTTATAGCTGCACAAGAAGCTTTAAACACATTAAACAAAGCTAATCTTACTGAACTGAAGTCTTTTGGTTCACCTCCAGGCGCAGTCACTAATGTTACGGCTGCTGTGATGGTGCTATTAGCTCCCGGTGGAAAAATCCCTAAGGATAGGAGCTGGAAAGCAGCTAAGGTATTTATATAATCTCACAAGACTTTACTAACTGGTAACCCTTTTATTTATTAAACTTTACAAGCCTCGATCAATCAATTTATGTTTTCAGTCCACCTTATAAATATATATTTCAAAATGTCACATACACGTTTAATAGCATATTAAGTCTTGTAGCGCGTTTATGAATAAGACCATAAACTTTAACAATTATTGTTTGTACTGATTAATTTTAATGAACACATTTATTTGTATCGCAGGTTGTAATGGCAAAAGTTGATATGTTTTTGGAGGCGCTTGTGAATTATGACAAGGAAAATATTCATCCAGATGTGATAAAAGCTATCCAGCCGTATCTAAAAGATTCAGAATTTGAACCAGGTATTTTTATTCTAACTTGGATTATCAATATATGAAAACGCCACTTTCCTTTCTCTTGTATAACTAAATGTAGATAGGGAGACTACTACTCAGCAAGTGATTGTTTTGCAGAATTTATTAGATCTAAGTCAGCTGCCGCAGCAGGTCTTTGTGCGTGGGTCATAAACATAATCAAATTCTTTGAGGTGTTCTGTGACGTTGAACCTAAACGGAAAGCTTTGGCAGCTGCTAACGCTGAACTGGCTGCAGCTTCTGAGAAGTTAAAAGCTATTAAAGCTAAAGTTGCCGTAAGTATGAATACTTTAATTTTATAAATAGATACAGTAGAAGTTAACGATACATTAATTCAATTTTTTTGTAGTCTTTAGAAGAACAATTAGCAACATTGACTGCTGATTTCGAAAAAGCAACAGCAGAGAAGCTAAAATGTCAACAAGAAGCCGATGCCACAAATAGAACTATTCAACTCGCTAACAGATTGGTTAATGGTTTGGCAAGTGAGAATGTCAGATGGGCAGAAGCGGTTTCAAAGTAAGTTTATATTCTAAGAAACTAATATTACTCATACACACATATACGCTAGCTAAGTTAACAAAGCTATGTGGAAATTTAGTAAGTAAAACAGTTTTATGTCATCATTATATGTACTTTAGACAACCTTTTAGCAGTTTTCGGCGTTATTAAATTAAGCTTGAAAATATTTTTAGTTTCATGCAGCAGAGTACAACATTACCTGGAGATGTGCTTCTTGTATGCGCGTTCATATCTTATGTGGGCTGCTTCACTAAACAGTACAGGTTGGATTTACTTCATAAAAACTGGCTTGTATTTATGAAGACTTTGGAGGTTAGTATTAACATGAATCATTAAAGTAAAGTTTCGGCTTGTAGTGTTGTAGTGAATATCAAATTGATAACTAAGTAACTAATGACAATTTGGTTTTTTTAGCCACCTATACCAATAACAGAAGGACTAGATCCGTTAACAATGTTGACTGATGATACGACTATAGCGATGTGGCAAAATGAAGGATTACCCTCCGATCGAATGAGTACTGAAAATGCTACGATACTTTCAAATTCAGATAGGTGGCCGCTTATGATTGATCCACAAGTAAGTATTAATTATAAAGGTTGATTATGTGATTAAAAAATAAACGATTCTAATTCAATAATATAAATTTATTTCAGCTGCAAGGTGTAAAATGGATCAAACAGAAATATGGCGATAAATTACGGGTTATACGGTTAGGGCACAAGGGGTATTTGGATACTATAGAGAAAGCTATTATTAAAGGAGAAACTGTTTTGCTTGAAAATATTGATGAAACTGTCGATCCAGTTTTGGATCCTTTGTTAGGAAGGAATCTAATCAAAAAGGGAAGGTTAGTAATAAATACTTCAAGCATGTAACATGAAAACAATCATGGTTGATGGCATGGTAAAAGTAATGATTCATATTTCAGAGCCATCAAAATCGGTGACAAGGAAGTAGAGTATAGTCCTAACTTTAGACTGATCTTACATACGAAGCTAGCTAACCCCCACTACAAGCCAGAAATGCAAGCTCAAACAACTCTAGTCAATTTCACGGTAACTCGTGACGGCTTGGAAGATCAGCTACTAGCTGAGGTAGTCAAAGCTGAGAGACCTGATTTAGAAGAATTGAAAGCAGAATTAACAAAACAGCAAAATGAATTTAAGATACAGTTGAAGGGTTTGGAGGATGATTTGCTATCAAGGCTGTCTTCGGCAGGAGATAATATTCTAGGTGACACAGCTTTAGTAGAAAATTTGGAAACTACGAAGAAAACAGCTGCTGATATTGAGAAAAAGGTATAGATATACTTTACCGTAGTAGAAAGGTATACTTTAATGTCCTCTTATAATCTAACAAACTAGATGTAACAAAATAATGGAAAGTTGAATTCATGCATTTTTATTTATAAATTGTAGGTTGCAGAAGCAAAAGTGACGTCACATCAGATAGACCAAGCCCGAGAATTCTACAGGCCAGCCTCTGCCAGGGCATCTCTATTGTACTTCATCTTAAACGAATTGAATACTATTAATCCCATATACCAATTCTCTCTGAAGGTATACAAGAAAGAATTAAATTTTCTTCCATTTAAAGTACATTACTATTGACGATAGTGAATAAATATAAGTTTCGAAATTTCAGGCTTTCAGCGTTGTTTTCCAAAAAGCAATATCCAAAGCAGAACCTGCAGAGGAAGTCAGCCAACGAATCAAAAATTTAATTGACTGCATCAGTTATTCAGTGTTTCAGTATACTTCTAGGGGGTTATTCGAATGTGACAAACTTATTTTTGCATCCCAGATGACTTTTCAGGTATGTAACAAATTTCTAGGTTCGATAATTTTTTGCCTTAATCGATGAAAAATATTAATACAAAATGTTTTAGGTTCTTCTAATGAGCGAAGAATTATCACCAGCTGAATTAGATTTCTTCCTTCGTTTCCCTATTAAACCCCACGTGACCAGTCCTGTTGATTTCTTATCCCACACAAGCTGGGGAGGCATTTGTTCTCTAGCTGGTAAGGATGAGTTCAGAAATCTGGACCGGGATATAGAGACGTCTCCTAAGAGATGGAAGAAGATTGTTGAAATGGACTGTCCTGAGAGGGAGAAGTTTCCACAAGTAAGTGATAAAAAAGGTATTTCCTAAATTATTAAATAGTTATCGACGTTGGTGGCAATGATCCGCTAAGAACGATATTAATATTATCAATGAGGGAAAAACAATTCCTCATTAATATTTCCATTTTGTTTAAGGAATGGAAAAATAAAACAGCAATTCAGAGACTTTGTATGTTAAGGGCTTTAAGACCTGATCGAATGACATATGCAGTGGCGTAAGTTCTATTAAAGTATTCTTGCTACAGTTTTAGTTACTGTTACGATATATATTGATTTATTCTATGTATTTTTTTCTAGAGCATTTATTGAAGAAAAAATGGGTGCCAAATATGTTGAAAATAGAACAGTAGAATTCAGCAAGTCATTTGAAGAGACCAGTCCAACTACTCCAATATTTTTCATCTTGTCACCTGGAGTGAATCCTTTAAAAGACGTGGAAGCATTAGGGAAAGTAATGGGATTTACAGCTGACAACGGGAACTTCCATAACGTGTCTTTAGGCCAGGGTCAAGAAGTCGTAGCTGAGCAAGCAATGGATGAAGCATTAGCTAAAGGACATTGGGTTGTACTACAGGTATAAAGAATCCAAAAAAATAATCAATTTAATAATGATGCTCGTATACATGAATTATTACACTAAAATGTTGCTTATGAACGCTACTCTTTTAATAGTTCTGAATTCTGTAGCTTAGTTTTGATTTCTAGTTAAAACTTGACTAAAGTAAAGTCGCTAAGCATGGCCCGCTTTTTTTAAGTCTTCTAACTTGCAAGAGCATTATTAAATTCCTGTCCCGGTCGCACAGTGGCTTTAACCGCTGGAATCATCGGCGGGGCAACAATATAATTACGTGTGTGTGATAGAAATAGGAACAGGCGGGTTAATGTCCCAAATTCTTCGTGTTTAGCAGCCTTACTTTAGGTAACTAGTTTTTCAATGGAATTCAAAATAAGATTAGCGTTTTTAAGCGACAATTAGAGCCAGTGATATGCTCTAAATTTACTTGATTTTCAGAATATTCATTTAGTGAAGAAATGGCTGTCCAGTCTTGAGAAGAAAATGGAGAGTTTTGCAACAGGGAGTCACGAGAATTACCGTTTGTTTATGTCAGCGGAACCTGCTGCTACTCCATCAGCCCACATCATTCCTCAGGGAATATTGGAGTCTAGCATTAAAATTACTAACGAGCCTCCGACAGGTATGCAGGTAAGACAATTTTTTTAAAGTAATTATGGTTTATAAGAGTTTTGAGAATTGGTTAAATTCTTCTCTAATATTTTCTAGTATTTGGCTTACAAATTTCTACGGAAATTTCTAGTTATTTTTTATTTTCCATCTGGACTGGTTTTATCTCATTTCAGGCTAATATACACAAGGCTTTAGATAATTTCAACCAAGAGACTCTAGAAATGTGTGGCAAGGAAGCAGAATTCAAAGCAATTTTATTCGCATTGTGCTACTTCCATGCAGTTGTGGCCGAAAGGAGAAAATTTGGGCCTCAAGGTTGGAACAAAATCTATCCATTCAATGTTGGTAAGTAAAATTTTATATCAAGCTAAGCTGGTAGTATAATAACAGGATTATTTTTCATATTATATTTCAATGTTATGTATTTTTTCTGTTCTTAGGTGATCTGACCATCAGTGTGTTCGTTTTGTACAACTACTTAGAAGCTAATTCCAAAGTCCCGTGGGAGGACTTGAGATATCTTTTCGGAGAAATTATGTACGGTGGACATATAACAGACGATTGGGATCGCAGACTATGTAATGCTTATTTGGAAGAGCTGATGCATTCTGATCTGGTGAGTTTATTATTTGTTTACTTATAAATATTTAAACCTTCGACCTTGTACATCCAATTCATTGCAGAAGAAGTTAGTCCAGTCGAAAAATTACATTGATTTCTCAGCTCAGTCAGCATCGGCTCAGTTTCATTGAAATCATTACAATTTGTAAAAAAAATCTGAATCTGAATTTGAGTCTGCAGTAAAAATGGCATTACACGCTTAATCAAAAACTTATAAAAAATGTTATTACAAAAGAGGAGATAATAGCTTCTAAAACAGTTATCCTATACCTATCTTCCATGATTTCTGATTACTGATGGAACACCCAGGATAACCATTTACTGATGGCAAATAAAAACAATTTAACAATCCCGTTGATATATATCACCAGGTCGATGGCGAACTACAACTAGCCCCAGGATTCCCAGCTCCCCCCAACACAGACTACGCCGGCTACCACCAATACATAGAAGATGCTATGCCGCCCGAATCTCCATACCTTTACGGCTTACATCCAAACGCTGAAATTGGTTTTTTGACTACCACTTCGGAGAACCTCTTTAGGACCATTTTTGAGATGCAGCCGAGAGATGCTCAAGCTTCTGGTGCTACTACAGTTACTAGAGAGGATAAGGTAAAATGTGGTGCTTTAATTCGAATGGCTAAAGTCGTTTTTACTCGTTAAGCGTAAGGACCCATTAGACATGGAACGCTGAAGCGTAGCATGTGTATTTGAATATATACATAGTACTGCTTTCAGTGGGGTTATCAACGACCGTTTCTTTCGGCCTCATTTACCAATTATGTTATTTTATTAACTTTCTTTAGAACAAAATTGATTCGTTACAACATACACTTTAATTACGTGTAATTTTTTACCTAACAGTTAATGTTGGATCATAGTTCATCGACAACTTAGGTACTTTGAGTTTGAGACAATAAGTATGTATAATAAGATTGTCACGATCATGGCCTATCTCAGGCATATAACACACAAAATAAATTTAAAAGGGTGACTTTGTATAGGCATTTTGAGTGTCTGTGTCCTTCAGTAAGCTTTTTAGTATTTCTTGCAAAATTTCGCGTTCAAGACATTTCACATATTGACTTGATTACTTCGAATTCTATCTCCATATGACCTGAGCTTTTAAGTTTCATTTGGCCTCATGATCATGATACAGTATTCTTCTTGAAGGTAAAACAAATGCTCGACGAGATTATGGAGAAGCTACCAGAAGAATTCAACATGACAGAAATAATGGGGAAGGTGGAAGAAAGAACACCTTATGTGATCGTAGCATTCCAGGAATGCGAGAGAATGAATTATCTAACAGGAGAGATGAAGAGGTCGCTGAGAGAGCTGGACTTGGGATTAAAGGTAAGGTTTGGAAAATTGAACTAAGGGCCAAATTGTACGAGCTAAGTATAGTTGAAAAATGCGTCTGTATCAAGGATAAAAGTACCCAAAGGTATTGTACATCTTATGGAATAAATTTCGATTGAAGCTGCCTCTACTTTTCCATGATTTCATCTAGCATTTGTTTCCTTAACTGCTAGATGAAATAATGACGAAGCTACCAGCAGATTTCAACATGGAAGAGACAGTGGAGAAGGTGGAAAAAAGAAAACCGTAGGTAATCGTGGCGTTCCAATAGCGTAAGAGGTTGAACTACTTGAACGAAGAGTACGACCAGTCCAATATTACAAACTAAAATAACCAATACTAGGATCATACAATCAGTCTATAAAGGAGGGGATCACCTCTCTCTGCAGCTGACTGTACATAAGTATACAAAATAAATAAAATAACAAGCAAAAAATAAAAATACACACAAAGCATTGGTATTACGGGGATTCGAACCCAGAGCATCTAGATCACTACCAACTGGGCTAAAAGGCCGTTGAAAGACTAAATAAAATAATGAAGGTATATAAAAACGCATAAAAACATGCGATCACACCTAACGACGACAACCTAAGACAAAAGTCAAGGGTGCCCGTCAAGAAAAAGAACTTTAGACCGAAGCCAATATTGAAAATAAATTTCTGTTTCAGGGTGAACTAACGATAACATCAGTAATGGAAGAGCTGGAGAACGCGCTATTCCTGGACCAGGTGCCTGCTATCTGGGCCAATCGGGCTTATCCTTCGCTGCTGGGTCTTTCGGCGTGGTTTGTAGATCTGCTGCTTAGGCTGAGGGAGCTGGAAACGTGGGCTACTGATTTTGTTGTAAGTTAAAATTTCTATGAAATAAATTGAAATGAAAGCAAAATTTCTGATCACAAGTTAAAATAATAAATAAGGTTAAAATAAGGTAAAAATTTAAGTAAGTCACCTGTTCGAATAGACATTTGTTTTTTTTGTGTGTGTCTTTTAAACATGTATTGTCTATTCGAACACGTCACAACTACATACAACAGGTGACTTACTTAAGTTTTTTACCTATAGTAAGTATGCTAGTGGGCGCGCGATTTGGGATTTTTTTTAGACTAATATTACTAATCCAAAAACTGCCAAATTGTATGGTTGTATAATGAGAAAAAATAGCCCCCAAAAATGTTGTGTTTAAATAATATTCGCGATTTTCATTGAATTTGGCTTTATTATGTTCTTAATTCTTATTAAATGCCTAGCACGGCTACCATGAGTTGGTAATTGACATTTAAGTACGCTAGCAGTCTCTCGATCGCCACGAGATCGCACCAATACATCAGTGCGAGCGGTATCAAAATAAATGTCAACTCATGGTAGCCGTACTAATCTAGCACATGGCATTAATACCAACATTATACGATGATAACAATTCCCTTGTTAGCTAGAATTATGTAGCACGTTAATGTTACCCTCTGGCGTCCCACTGTCCTGATACTAGTACTAATTATCGTCAATGCAATAAATTATTACTAAATGAAAAGAGTTGCTTTTGTTTTGGTTCATTCAATTTTAAAATAAAACAAATTAAACTTTATTTCTAATACCATTGATTGGGCCGATTGAAGCTAAAATGTTTTTTTAAAGCCTAATTATGTGACGACTAGCTGAGCAAAGCCCTTACCTTCTTCCAAACATTCAGTCTTTTCCGAGCATACAACCTATGTTATCCAGGTCCATATTTCATAGTGTCCCCATCATCTCAGGGTAGCCCCATCATCTTCATTTAAGTCTGCCCTTACCCCAACCATACTACATACTACTGCGCAACAAAAAGTATCCTGACTTCCGACACCAAAGACCGCCATGCTTCTCTGTCCAAAGTCTCTTCTCAAAGTTTCTGTCCAGTTGACGGCGCCAATTTAGCTAAGTTTTTCTGCACTTCGTCTCTCCAGCGGTACCGGTATGTTCAGATACTCTTCGACCATTTCATACTCCAGAGTACACCCTCCAGACTGCACGATTCCCAACCATCACAAAGCAAAACACATTTTTAATTATTTCCAGTTACCAAACTCAGTGTGGCTGGCCGGGTTCTTCAATCCGCAAAGTCTGCTGACCGCCATCATGCAAAGCACCGCGCGTCGTTACGAGCTACCGCTGGATAAGATGTGTCTTCAATGCGATGTCACCAAGAAAATGAAGGAAGAGTTCACGTGAGTAGCAATATGTTTGGTCACGATATTTGAAGGTTAAATAAAATAAACGGAAGGGACCAGCTCGCCGGACGATATCGGCTTGTCATTTATACGCGATTGTCTACTTTTGCGAATAACTGACAGGCCGATATCGTCCGTCAAACTAATAATCAGCGGGCCCCTTAAGAAGACCCTAAAGACTAATGATGGAATTGAAGTCATTATGACGACAGAAAAATTCAGTTGAAATGCTGCGGTTAAGTTGGCTCAAGCTGTCTGTTTACAGGGGAATAAAACAATTATTAACGATTACTTTTTTTACAGTTAGGCTGTTTAGTTTTTTATTTTTATTTTATTTCTTAGGAAAACTTACAGCTAAAGTAACAAAATAGGTTTCGAAATAAAATCAGTAAGCTAATTACAAGTTTCCACGGGTAGAAACTGCGTAATGTACATGACGTGCGAAATTGCAGAATTAATAATAACTATTATGCTTATAATTATGTTGCTTGACAGTGAGACCGAGTTAAAGATTTAACGAGAAGAACATAAGAACAAAAGATAAATAAATAAGAGGGAATAGCATAAGTGTTAGCAGGAGTTTTGGAGTAGGTACTGATAATTATGTTTTAATAGCAGAGTACTATTCTACTACACAACGAGTAACAAACGTTCTCGTAGGCTGTCCTTCTAAATATTCTTAAGACAGTACCTACTACTAATTGTAAATCCAATCTTTACTCAACAACTCTGAATCTTTATATTTTTATTAATAAAAAGGTTGGACTAAACTGTATGACTCTGTCTAGAGACAATTTTTACTTGGAGCTCCTAAAACTTTTAAATAGCAAAGCTGTCATTGTGTGTTTGATGATATTTAAGATTAGGTGTTATGATTCTTTAACTTATTTTTACCCGTCAACTTTTAAATGAAGCAGGTCATCGAAGGATTTACGATGATGAGGTATAATTAATGTAGAATGCAACAGCATGTTGATGTATTTCTTTATTATTAATTTTTTGCCCGCATTTTTTGTTCCACAATTTTTTTCATGATTAAATAATGCCAAGGTGATTAATCGCATTTGCATATGCATCCAATGCATGATATTTTTTGTGTCACGTCAAATTAATTTTAATTAATCGACAGACAACTTGCAAGATAATATAACAAATAAAACCGGCCAAGAGCATGTCGGGCCACGCTCAGTGTAGGGTTCCGTAGTTGCTCTTCCGTCATAATAAGCTAAACTGGAGCTTAAAGTATAGTAAATTGTTTAAGTTTCACCCGAGTTAAACAAATAGGCAAATTTGCATAATTAGTACCTAAATAATTAAAGTCTTTTTACTATGAAGGGGAAACTTTTTGCGATAATTCAAAAACAGCTAAACTGATCATGTCCGCTATAGTTTTCATTGAATGTCTTTCTTAAGCTCTACTTCCACGATTTTTTTCATATTTTTTGGACCTATGGTTCAAAAGTTAGAGGGGGGGGACACATTTTCTTTTTCTTTCGGAGCGATTATCTCCGAATATATTCACTTTATCAAAAAATGTTTGTTAAAGACCCCTATTAGTTTTCAAAGACCTTTCCAACGATACTCCACACTGTAGGGTTGAAGCAAAAAAAAAAAATCACCCCCACTTTACGTTTAGGGGAGGTACCCTCAAAAAAAATTAATTTTTAGATTTTACTGTACGACTTTGTCGGCTTTATTGTTTTATTTATCCATGCCGAATTTCAGCTTTCTAGCACTAACGACCACGGAGCAAAGCCTCGGACAGACAGACAGACAGACAGACAGACGGACATGGCGAAACTATAAGGGTTCCTAGTTGACTACGGAACCCTAAAAACGTGCATGATTGAATTGATTTAATGTTATTTGGAATTTAAATAAATGTGAAGATATAAAGGGCAGTCCCATTGACGACCGGTTTGGCCTAGTGGGTAGTGACCCTGCCTACGAAGCTGATGGTCCCGGGTTCAAATCCTGGTAAGGGCATGTATTCGTGTGATGAGCATGGATATTTGTTCCTGAGTCATGGGTGTTTTCTATGTATTTAAGTATTTATAAATATTTATATTATATTATATATATCGTTGTCTAAGTACCCTCAACACAAGCCTTATTGAGCTTACTGTGGGACTTAGTCAATTTGTGTAATAATGTCCTATTATATTTATTTATTTTATTTATATTTAGTCCCCGTGATTTGTTGATAAGAATGAAGTGTAAATTATTGTGGATGACAATCTTAAATGTATGTTTTAAAGCATTTAACTGTGCTAAAATCATAATTGTTATTAGCTGGCTGTTTGTTGTAATGTCGTGTCTTTAACACAACAAAACTTTTATAGTACTAATCACCCCTACCTAACTAACTAACTATTGTGGCGCAGTGATCCAAAGAGGGTCTTGGCCTCCAAAACGAGAGAACGCCACCTGTCCCGATCCTGTACCACTTCCTACCAGTTATCGGCTTTGAGTTGGCACAGATCCGCCTGTACACTGTCGCTCCAGCGGCATCTGGGCCGACCCACTGGACGGCGACCAGTCGGTCGTCCCAAATAAGCTCTCTTAACACCCCGATCCTCACCCATCCTACTAAGTAATAATTTCTTAGGGTACATACCCTTAAAAGTTACGCTATCAAAGTAATATTAATGCTTCCAATGATGGCGTGACCATGTGAAAAAAGCAGTTTGTTAAGGATGCGACATGCTTTAGAAGTTATAAAACACCCCGTCCACCGCATGCCACACTAATCCCCATCCTTTCACGGCAGGATCGCTGATTCCAGGTCAGCTCCACGAGATGGCGCCTACGTCCATGGATTACTCATGGAGGGCGCCCGTTGGGATGTTCAAGCCGGGATCGTGATGGATTCAAGACTCAAGGAGCTCTTTCCACCCATGCCTGTCATCAATGTTAGGGTATGTTGTCTTTGGTTGACCCTTATGAGTCTTATGGCGCTTAAAACTTTGGGAAGTATATACAAGCCGCAATTGATGGAATCCCGGCCCAAGGAGTTGTTTCTACCGATGTCAGACATCAACGATCGAGTATGCTGTCCATGGTCGGCTCTGATGACGCTTAAGGTAGGTACCCGTTGGGACACCTAAGCTGGCATTGTGATGGATTCAAGATTAAAGGAAGTCTTCCCATCTATACCTGTCTTCAACGTTCGGGTATGTTGTCTAACTTGTCTAATACGAGTAATAGTCATAGGACTACCATATCCATAGGAGCTGGCATATAAAAATGGCGGGCTTGTGATCTACTTGCCTGTTGGTGCCGTTGGTGGTCGGTTCCGTGGTATCTACGTACATGGTTTATTTATGGAACGGGTCCATTGGGACGTCATGGATCCAGGCCTAAATAGTTATATCCATCGATGGCTGTTATCAGTATTACCTGAACGGTATGTTGTCTTCTTACTTGTTGATGAACAGTCCAGATGATGCCTCATAGAAAACGCAGGCTGGGACGTCGACAGATTCATGGATTCCAGATGACATGGATTAAACAACTATTTTCACCGTTCTTGACGATGTCAGCTTAAATTTTACGAGGAACATGATTAAAAAGAAGTAGAAAAAAATATTGCCTAAAGCTGACCCTTTGCGCGAAATGGTAGAATAATCCGACGATATCGGTTAAGATTAGTTTGAACCTTAGACCAAAACGAACAATGCCTTTTAACCAATCAACCGCCAATGCCAGTTTCGTAACAAGTACCTGCCTTAATTAGTAGTAATTATTTGATAGCGGGAAAACTCGGAAACGTCTGTTTCCTAACGTATTTGCTTCTACTTTTATTGCAACCGTTCACGATATTATTGTGATTATGTTCATTAACAGCGAAAATCTGTTTATAAAACTTGTTTTTTTTTTTTTTTTTTTTTTTTTTTTTCCTAAAAGTGAAATTACATTGGCTATGATCACTTATCTGCCAAACTGCATAGCAGTTTGTTGGCAGAAAACGTATTCTACCCTCGAACATTAAGTAATAAACAATAAACATTAGTAGCAATAACAGACTAACTAACTAGGTTTGTTTACCTATTTAGTCAGTCTGTTACTGCATTGTCATGGGAACAGTAGGTATAGGTGCTCGATTTCATTTCAACCAGACACTGGGAAACAACAAACACACGGAGTGAAGCTAAACAAAGTGTGTGGGATAATGAAGTTATCAGGGTGCAGGATCCCACTGCCCCCTGATAACTTCATTATCCCACACACTAATGATTAAGGTTTAAGCCCAACTAAACCTATGTACATATATTAAACATCATACTTCTTTATATACGACGATCATGATACAAATGCGAATAATAGGGAATCCGCAACGAGTAAAACACGACCGAAAATTTAGAAGGCCATTATGTACTGTAAAATGTTGTACGATACATGTGCGAATAGGCAATTCGCAACTCATGTCGATTTAAAACACTCCCTTCGGCCGTGTTTTAATTTATTCCCATTTCTTATTTTTCGCACTTGTATCGTAATGTACTATTATTACAACCTATTGAAATACAAAAATAAAGTTAAAATGGTGGGCTTAATGTCTAATGGCATTCTCTTCTAGCCAGTCAACCGTAGGGCTAAAGGTTGGGCTTTGCAGTGACAGTTAAAATAGAAACGGTCGAACCCATTTAGTAACTCTTTTAAAATAGTACATTACGATACAAGTGCGAAAAATAGGAAATTCGAAACGAGTGGCGATAAATTAAAACACGACCGAAGGGAGTGTTTTAAATCGACACGAGTTGCGAATTACCTATTCGCACATGTATCGTACAACGTTTTACAGTACATATGGCCCTTTAAATGTTCGACACAGTAACATAATATGCTACTTCTCGCACTAGTGCTATAAAGTAGCCCCATATGTACTGTAAAAGCCTTTACAGTACATATGGTGCTACTTTACCACACTAGTGCGAAAATTAGCATATTACGTTACTATGTCGAACATTTAAAGGGCATATACCTCTATACTGTATAAACGTTGTACGATACATGTGCGAATAGGTAATTCGCAACTCGTGTCGATTTAAAACACTCCCTTCGGTCGTGTTTTAATTTATCGCCACTCGTTTCGAATTTCCTATTTTTCGCACTTGTATCGTAATGTACTATTAAACTCTTTTTACTTACTTTTATTTCATAAGAACTTACAACATGCAATTAAATAAACTACTTCAATACTTGAATACTTGAAAGTTGTAGGTACTGTCCAAGATTGTCAAATAATAAAACAGAGATCGGTCTGTTAAGAACGTACAGCCATTAGGTATTTCTTCAAAGTATAAAAGATAAAAATACAGTTTGTTTGCAACTTAAACCAAAAAAGTATTCTAGCTAGTCAAAACAGGAACAGCTTTGAATATAAATCGATTGGTTCATGTTTTAAACATGTATCTAACATCTGTCTGACATTTGTTCCCACAAGAGGTGGCGTTAAAACTATTTTCCCACAGAATTGACAAGCCTTAAATGGGGAAGTCTTGTGAACAAGAAACTATTAATGTTTCTATTAATAAGATAAGATTGAATGAAGTTCTTAATATTATATCATTTTTAGCTTTATTTCTCAATCAACTTTTTGTAAACTTTAAAGTTAATTGTGTAAATAGCTTTTTCTCAAATTTGCAAAGAAATGTTGATATGACTTACACCTAGGCCTGTAAAGCAACATTATTTTGTTTTTAAACGTCAAATTGTGTCTTGGCATTCAACTATTAAATAGTAGTAGATTCGTAATTTGTTTTTAGCTGTGTAAACCTACGAATAAAACAAATTGACTACAATTTTTTTTTTCATTGCAAGTTTGAGAAAATCACTATACAAATCTCTATATTTACTTGGCCTGCAACCCTTCGTTTCCCGGCCTCTATAGTAATGTACTATTAAGATACGTTTTAATTTAAATTATTGTGAAATTATAAGTATTGTAATGAAATCAAATTAAAATTATGATGTGAAGATATTAAATGAATAATTTTCCCATAAATTTAAGGTCCTGTGGAGAAAAAATATTATTAATTTACGAACGAAATAAAAGTGGATTATTTGAAAATTTTGTGGACTAAAAATATTAGTCTAATATCGTTCGAAATTTTGAGGTTGAAAAGTTTACCTTTAAATTATATTTTCAGGCTATCACCCAAGATAAGCAAGACCTGCGCAACATGTACGAGTGCCCCGTCTACAAGACCCGCACGAGGGGTCCCACCTACGTCTGGACCTTTAATTTGAAGACCAAGGACAAGCCCTCCAAGTGGACCCTGGCTGGGGTAGCACTACTGCTCCAAACATAGATTGTTCTAGAAGGAATCATTCAGAATAAAGTAGAATAAACGTCTCAAAATCGAACTTAACGATACAATTATAAAATAGGGTAATTCCGGGGTAGATGGCCATAAGGGCGAGATGGACCATCGTAATATCTCATGGTTCTGATGACTAGATGTCACTAGTTTTTGTTTAGTACGCTTCACATCATACTTTATAGCAAGGATGTGATCAAAATGTCGGCGAAAAAAATAACTATTGGGTGTGATTTAAGCTATCGGCAGACTTTTCCCATCCAAAATTAGTTTCAGTGCCCTGTTTGCTGGTATTGCGTGGCCTAAATGGGTCTGGAGATAAAAAGGCACTTAAAAACCGGACAAGTGCGAGTCGGACTTGCCCACCGAGGGTTCCGTACTTTTTAGTGTTTGTTGTTATAGCGGCAACAGAAATACATCATCTGTGAAAATTTCAACTGTCTAGCTATCACGGTTCATGAGATATAGCCTGGTGACAGACGGACGGACGGACGGACGGACAGCGGAGTCTTAGTAATAGGGTCCCGTTTTACCCTTTGAGTACGGAACCCTAAAAATTAAACCAAATATATACTAAACTGAAGAGTTAAGTTATGGCCATCTCTACTGTAATGGTATATCACCATCCCGGTCATCTCGGGAGAGATGGCCAATTATAAATTGTTTTTTAAACAATTTTTCAAACTGAATTCAAATATTTTTTTCCTTTCTTTATTTTCGAAAGACAATTGTTCAAAGTTTATACAGAAATAAAAAAAAATTTGATAACAAATTAGATTATAATTTTTTATCGCGTTTCAAAAAAACTATGGCCAAACTACCCCGGACATACCCTATGATTTCAAGCTAACATGGTCATTAATTTAGGTACATTATTATTTACTAAACCGGGACTTAATGGCGTAATAATTAAGTTTTAAAATTACCTCCGATGTTTCGAGGACGGCGTTGTCTCCTTGGTCTCGGAGTCTTATCCGAAAATACGCGATTAAATTCCATTTTAGTAAATAAAACGAGTACAAATCGTGAATGTTTAAATTAATTTACATTAATTGGGTGAATTAGAATTAGGGCACTTTGACCCTTAAGAGAAAATGCCAGAAGAAGGGGTTCTTAATAATACGACTTGAATTGGCTTGTTTCTTTTCGATTTGTTGGGAGTGGCCAATTACTATGAAGTGGCCAATAACTTTAGCAGTCACCTATGATTATTGTGACAAGCCGATATGCTCAATAAGTGAAATGCAATTTAATCTGGTCACTTGGAATGGAATTTATCATTGCACCTTAAAACAAAGTCACCCGCCGCATCTGTCTGTATGTATGTTCGCAATAAACTCTAAAACTGCTAACCGAATTTTCATGCGGTTTTACCTACCACTACCCATTCTTGAGAAAGGTTTAGGTGTATAAATTGTTAAGTTTCTACCTGTGCGAAGCCAGGGCGGGGCGCTAGTATAAATAAATAAATAATAATAAATAAATAAATATTATAGAACATTATTACACAAATTGACTAAGTCCCACAGTAAGCTCAATAAGGCTTGTCTTGAGGGTACTTAGACAACGATATATATAATATATAAATACATAGAAAACACCCATGACTAAGGAACAAATATCCATGCTCATCACACGAATAAATGCCCTTACCAGGATTTGAACCCGGGACCATCAGCTTCCTAGGCAGGGTCACTACCCACTAGGCCAACCCGGTCGTCATAGTATACTTATAAAGAGATCCATAGTAATTTTATCTTAAGTAATAATTATGTATTTTGTTTCAAAACTGCAGAAGAAAAAATAAATTAAGTATTTTATTATAAACAAATACTCCCCAAAGTTTTTGTGGTTAGACGAATGAAAAAACTATTCGATAAACCTATGGCGCCAAAGGCATAATTATACAACAGTAGGAAAAAATTAGTGTAGTAAAAAACACAACTACCTAATCGAATAGACAGCGAATAAACAAATTGTGTCACAAAAAACTGGATTTCTAGAAGCGCAATGTCGACCACTTTTCAAGTGTTACCAATTTGGTGTCTTTGGTTCGCCTTGGTTTTCAAATTAATGGATATTTTATACGGATTGGGATCACTTTTGTCAGATAGTTAATTCACAGTTAAGTAATGACGCCACACCTAATAAAAAAAATTACATGTGAAGAACAACAGATAACACCGACCTACCTAAGTACCTACTAACAGTTTAACAATCATTATTAACTGATATACTTTGTGGTACATATAAGGTCTTGAGAGGTGTCGTGTATTTTTCTACAGTGAACGAAACTAAGATAAATTATTAATTGATAATAAGTATTTTTATTTATTTATTCGTATGGCAAAAAATACAATCGTTCATTCATATGAAATATAGGTAGGTATATTTATTAAAGCAGTACGCCCAATTGCTGGATCCATTGGGTGACATTGTTGTCTAGGGTGAACAAGTCCACTGCCGGGTTGCCCTGGTATTTGGTGAGTGGGCATTCGCGGATAATATGGTCCATGCTCTGCACCGCAGCTCCACAATCGCATGCTGGCAGTATAGTATACACATAATAAGTATTATAAATATATCATTCACATTTATAACGAGAGCTGAGAACCTCACCAAATATCACCAAGGGGGGGTCAAAAGTAGCCGGAAAATTCCTCGCGTGATTTGTGCACAAGCCAAGATCCTGACATAAGTCACATTTTGCGTTACTCTATACAGCACGACTGAGATTGAACCCAACGATTTTTTTTTAAATTTATTTAGGAACCAAACAGTCGTATAAACATATCAACAAATGCAATATAAAATATGTACCACAACAAAAGGAAAATACTACAAAAAGACCTGGAGGTTCATAATTATAAATAAATAAATAATAATAAATAAATAAATATTATAGGACATTATTACACAAATTGACTAAGTCCCACAGTAAGCTCAATAAGGCTTGTGTTGAGGGTACTTAGACAACGATATATATAATATATAAATATTTATAAATACTTAAATACATAGAAAACATGACTCAGGAACAAATATCCATGCTCATCACACGAAAAAATGCCCTTACCAGGATTTGAACCCGGGACCATCGGCTTCATAGGCAGGGTCACTACCCACTAGGCCAGACCGGTCGTCATAAATTATGTTAACTGAAATAAATATAGTTACAGCTAATGCATATTTATTTTGATTTTGCGTATTTGAAACCTATACAAGTACAATACTTCTCGAAAGCAGTCTCAATTCAGTGACTCAATTTAATTTGCCAAATTTGCTCCGACCTCCTTTCATTTTCCAAAATCGGAAGATCAAATGAAAGTTGCTTTCCCCTAATAACACTGTCAAATCTATTGTTATATTTGATTATATTTTATACAATCATCTATAATGATAGGTTTACAACAGATCGGCCTTCAACTAAAGGTCAAAGAATCAAAAATAAGCCTCGAGCAGTTTTTTTAATTATTGAAGATTCTGTCATAGTAGAGTCATCACTTGTTTTTAAGTATGATGTTATTGATTGCTAGTTTTATATAAAAAATATGACAACTGATATGATATCAGCAGAGTCGACGTTTTAGCACGCAATAAAAATCCTTTTAATTTTTTTCCTGCAATATCTTCTTATTTTGACAGATTTTGATACATTACTTAATATTTATACGCCTACACTTGTTACCTTACTGAGTTGAAAAAACCGAAATGTTTCCCCGAAATGTAACATTAAATTTGTTTTTCATTTCTGAAAGAGGGTCGTTGTTGTTCTATAAGGTGTGCAGAAAGTTAAAACAGACACAAAAATAGTTAAAGAGCATTTTACATTCCAAGTAGTTATTTTATTTTTTTACGATAAGCAATTGAAGTTAGATTATAAAAGAAAGGACCAAATGGCGAGAAAGGGGAGGCCTTTGCCCAGCAGTGGGACAGTATAATACATATAGTAGTGTGAAAAAGCGCTGGTGTCCAATGAACCAATGAATTTTGCGGAACTTACGTACGAAATATCGTTTGATATTTACCCGTCGCTTTTCGGTGAAGGAAAACATCGTGAGGAAACCGAACTAATGCCAATAAGGTCTAGTTTATCTTCTGGGTTGGAGGAGAAGGCACTAGTTTCGTAAATTAGTTGCCAAGCGGACCCCAGGCATCCATGAGCCGTGGCAATGCCGGGATAACGCGAGGAAGATGATATAATAGTGATATACTTGAATAACACAAATCATAATATTTTGATTTCTTCCCAATGTTAAATATATATAAGCGCTGGTGGCCTAGCGGTAAGAGCGTGCGACTTGCAATCCAGAGGTCGCGGGTTCAAACCCTGGCTCGTACCAATGAGTTTTTCGGAACTTATGTACGAAATATCATTTGATATTTACCAGTCGTTTTTCGGTGAAGGAAAATATCGTGAGGAAACCGGACTAATCCCAACAAGGCTTAGTTTTACCCTCTGGGTTGGAAGGTCAGATGGCAGTCGCTTTCGTAAAAACTAGTGCCTACGCCAAATCTTGGGATTAGTTGTCAAAGCGGACCCCAGGCTCCCTTGAGCCGTGGCAATATGCCGGGACAACGCTAGGGAGAAAAAAAAAAAGTTAAATATACCGGGTGTTTTCTGTAACAGGAGCAATAAATGACATTAAAAACTTTTTAACAAAAAATATAACCGACTTCAGAAATTACCAAAAGCGCCATACATGTACGTATAACAAGAGTTCCCTCGATTTCTCCAAGATCCCATCATCAGACCCCGAATTGGTGCCAACGGGACCATCTCGGGGTTATACCCGTTCGATAAAAAACAAATTTTGAAAATCGGTTCACGATTCTCGGAGATATCGAGTAACATACATACAAAAAAAAAGTCGGTTCATTAAACTGTAGGCTGTACTCCTCAAAATGACCAACATTTGTTCAACAACTTTGAAAAATAACCTATGTTTTGATTTTTATTACACGCTGAAGTTAATTCTAAGATGCAATGTATTGCGAATTTTGTGTTGTTTAAAGCGTGACAAGCAACGTCAAACACACTGATGTCAGGCTCGATGAATTAAAGCAGAAAAGACTTCGGACTGCACAGGAACCACCAACAGATTCGCGCTTCACCTGCGATCTTTGTGGCAGAAAGTGCCGTGCTGTGATTGGGCTTTACAGTCACTGGAAAAGATGTGCCGCACCTCCGATCTCCGACGGCGCACGGACCTCTTCTTCTTCTTAATAACCTGTCGCTGCAACAATCATCTGTCAAGATGCTGTGACCAATGATGATATGGTTTAATTATTTGCTCGTGTTACAGGAAACACCCGGTATAAAGTACAATCAACAATTAAAACGAACTTGCTTTCTGAAAAGAAAGTATTTTTGCATAAAGAACGCAAAACTATGTTTGTATAATCCTTGCAATTAAACTAAATACAGGGTCCTAGTCTTGTGGGAGTGTTTATCTTTTTATCACCAATTAATAGTATGTTCAAACTTAAATTCCAAACCGACTCTTTCTAAAAGTGGGCGTAAATTTGCATTCTAGTTAGTGGGCTGTTAGAGGCAAAGACTCGTTAGATTTTAAAATTACAAAATAGCGTAAGTCGACATCTTTTCTGAATAATTTAAGTCTTTTTGTATTTTAGGAGGTAGATTGAGACAAAAACGTGGAAGGAATTGAAATGGGTGTTAATTAGAATATTTATAATGTGTTAATTAATTGATAATATGCGTTTGGATTTAGTGGGTCGTAGTAACAGACCTAAAGGAGGCATACAATTTTCTACGTTTTGGTTATTACGCATTGTAAGCGTTTCCATGAAGTTGATACCGATTTTTTCTACTCATTGATTATTAAGATTTTGTACACTAAACTATAATTGCGTACTTTTCATTTTAGGGCTTCCAACTCAACTATAATACTCCGGGGAGTGACGAAAGTGCGGCTTTCCTCACTCCATGAAATGAGACTAGCTTTCGTCATGATGATGATGCCTTACATTCATGAATGTAAATAGATGTGGTTAACTTTACTTAATGTTGAATTATTTTAACGTTTAATATGTTCTCAGTACTGAGGTGAAAAGTTGTATGTGTCACACAATAACAAAGTTATTTTACATCTCGTGTTTTTGAGTCCCTCGCTACGCTCAAGATTCTAACTTAGAATCTTTCGCTTACTCAGGACTCAAAATCTACACTCGCAAGAAAAACCAACTTTCCTCTCTTGTTGCACAAATAACTATTGTTGTCACAACATAATTGTATCTGCATGAATCTTATTTGTAAGATTATTGTAATTGATAAACTATTGAAAACTCTCCACCTCACACGACATGTAACAATTGTTATTAATAAAAGATTTCATTTCATTTCATTTCCACGTGATAAGCCGTCAAGGTCATCGAAAACGACAACAATCGCATCGGCTAAGAATATAGTTTTACCCCTTTTGGCGTGGAAACAATCGGACCGTGGGGTCCCGGTGCCCTGAAATTCTTTGGGGCTTTGTCAAAGAGGCTTGTGGATGCGACTGGGGACCGTAGGGCTGGCAGCTTCCTCGCACAGCGCATTAGTATTGCAAACCATCGGGGTAATGCTGCCAGCATCTACGGCACCTTGCCGAGGGGTGAATTTTTATTTTAGTTTAGGTTTATGTTCCTTAATATTATTAGAATACATTTTCATAACGTAAATATGATAAACCTTAAATGTGTTCAATATCAAAAAGTGGCGCCATCTAATAGATACCAAAGACCAAAGGTGACGGTATCTTTTCGAGAGTTGATAGAGCAAGTAAATTTACTGTGGCAAGTTTTCTTTGACAATACACCTCTATTTCAAATTCCCTTTGGTCTGGAGTAAGCTATCTAATCTTACTTATCTCTACTTAAGTAACTAAACGGTAAATAGAAAATGAGTACACAGGCGTCCTTGACACCATCCACTATTGTCTGATTACGCGTAGGACGTTACGAGATGATCACACCAAAACATATCGGCAATATTAATTATTTACTACTTTATCTATTTACCAGTTCTGCCTGTGGGTTCTTCCTTGTGGGATTTGTGTGTAGTAGTAGTATTAGTAATTTGTGTTGTGTGTGTTATTTTATAATATTTGTACAAAATGATGATGTTTAAAAATTTATTTTCATTCTTTACTTCTAGTAGTAGTAAATCAATTTAATGTATAAATAAGTTTTTGGCAAAAATTTCATTTATGGTACAAGCTTTTATCGCTGACTGTACTTTTCTTTCCACAGGCAACTAATATTCACCGAGACAATTCTTAAAACCCCAAGCATAATTAGGTTGCGTTGTTTTATCACAGA
This sequence comes from Cydia pomonella, assembly GCF_033807575.1. Classification (NCBI taxonomy): domain Eukaryota; kingdom Metazoa; phylum Arthropoda; class Insecta; order Lepidoptera; family Tortricidae; genus Cydia; species Cydia pomonella. The sequence continues at coordinate 24,659,294 of NC_084708.1, forward strand.
GTTCCTATGGCCACCTCCTGTCTCCATCATCTGACCAGCGATGGTATCAATGATGGATGGATGGTGACATTATGATATTCCATTGTCATCGTACGTATGTATGCAAATTTTCAGCTACATCGGAAACCGGGAAGTGGGTCAAATTTAACTTGCAATATTTGATCCGTACATACATACATAGGTAAATTGCAAGTTAATAAAAAGCTTGTAAAAAAGGAAAAAAACATACATTATTTGTACATCGCGATCTTATCCCTTTAAGGGATCTCTTCCAGTTAACTCTTGAGCAATTGAGGGATAATTGGAGATGGTAGACATCCCGGACTGTACGAAACGGCATTAAAAAAAGAAAAGTAATTAATGACTGTATCATTACGTCTTCTTTTCCAAGAAGGAAGATTTTTAAAGTTGCTCTAGTATATCCGTTTTCAGGGCTTAATCTTTCTACATGTCAATTTTTTTTAAGCATCTTTAGTGGTTTATTTATGAAAAAGACACAATTCATGAGATGGAAAATCCATCAGCTACCTCGAATATTTCAATTACTCATATTAAAAATATTATGCGTTGTTTTTTCTGTATGATACCTACAGGAAGCAAACCAGCAGACGGATCACCTGATTGGTAAGCGATTACCGCCGCCCATGGACACCTGCGACACCAGAGGGGTTGTAAGTGCGTTGCCGGCCTTTAAGATGGGAGTACGCTCTTTTCTTGAAGGCTTGAAGGTCGTATCGGTCCGGAAATACTGCAGGCACGCAGGCACGCAGGTTAAATCGTAATTAAGTTTAGGAATTAAGTCGTTTATATAAACAAACTTTCAATAAACAAGGTCGATTATTATTTATTGATTCGATGATACGCGGTTTGTTACTGATACTTTAAGTACTAATTAATTAAAGGAAATGGGTATATAAACGTCATTAACCGTGGCATTTTAAGGGAGGCTAGAGCTCTGTTCAGTATGGTGATGGTGGGCATCTGAAGACGAAAATAATGAGCTGTTTAGGTTTTAAATGTTTTAGTGTAAGAACACTTCTCGATGTGTACTATTAAGCGGCATCGTCTTTTAGACTGAGCTCGTTAAATAAAGATAAAAAAAAACCGTGGCATTTTGACAAAACTACCTCCGTGGCTTACCACGTTCCTTACCAAGGACTTATCCTTAGGGTATTATAATTTTCTAAACAAGACTGCCTGTCTGTCTCTCTGTGGCATCATAGCTCTCCAACGGATGGGCCGATTTTTTTTAATACTACGTCGGTGGCAAACAAGCATACGGCCCGCCTGGTGGTAAGCAGTCTCAAAATCAGAATAAAATAAATATTTAAGTAGGGTTCCTATACAACAAACGTGATTTATTTGCCGTTTTTTGCGTGATGGTACGGAACCCTTCGTGCGCGAGTCCAACTCGCATTTGGCCGGTTTTTTGGTAGGGGGTTCTCTAATTTTTTAATTTAATAGTTTGAGGACTTATACTATGGGTGAACTCTTTGGAATGACAAAAGTGTGCCATGTGTGTGTGTGTGTGTGTGTGTGTGTGAGATCTAGCTAGAGCAGAGCCCAACTAGGGTAGTATAACCTTTTTATACCTCCACCTTACAGAACACCGCAGCTAAATAACAGTAGACCCTACTCATAGTGTTGTGTTCCTGCCGGTGAGGAAGGTTGCCAGAGCTCAACGAGGGGGTGGGGGGTTGTTGTTAGGTTAGTGTGTGGAGTTGCAGGCGTACATAGGCTACGGAGACTGCTTACCATCAGGCGGGCCGTATGCTTGTTTGCCACCGGCGTAGTATAAAAAAATGAATGCAAGTGAATCTAGCTCAAAACTCACTTATTTTAATTTTAGAGTAGTTGCCAATGTTGCTATTGCCCTGGTTGACCTTACCTAACAATTTAACATTTTTTATTTTTTTACAAACGAAGAAGATTAATGACCAACGCACGTAACAGTTTATTTTTTTGTGACGTTTTTGCCAGTTTCTAGGTCGTGACATTAGGAAGGTCGAGCTCGCCAATTTTAATTGGCTCCTCAGACATTGGTTTTCTGTTTATTTTTGATCGTTTTGGACTTAGGTTTTATTTCTATGGGCAGGTAAGGCTGTGGTTTTAAAATGTTAGCGGAGCGTGTGGATAAGCTTTGGCGAGGTAATCTGTTGTTAATTTGTGGTATTTTGGATTTAGTTTTCTATCGAGCGTAGTTTAAGTTTTCCTGTAAATTTAACTTTTTATGCCTGTGTCTATTTTAAGTAAGACATCAAAATTGCACAGTTTTTAACGGAACTATCGAACTTACCAACCTTGATTATTAATCAATTTTTTAATTTATAATTTTAATTTACTGATTTCAGGATGAAACTTGGTGTTTGATAGATTTATGGTGATTTTTGAGGTTTGAAACAGTGTATATTATGTACGATTCCCATTGACCGGCTGGAGTCAGACCTGAGCGCATTTTCAATGTGCCTATATATTACGTATGATAGAAGCGATGGAGTCCGTCCGGAGGCGGTCGCGTCCGCGAGAAGTCGACAGGCTTGCGCCGACTCCGCCCGTTCGGTGGGAATCATACTTAAGAGTAACATACATCAAATTATTGGTAGACTTCATCACACCGCAATAATATTTATAAATAATATATTAACAAAATCGACCTATCTACACCAATTCACAAATTACGGCGAAAATTTTGATGCAATTAGTACCATACATTTCGTAAACAAAAGTTCTATATTACCAAACTTTCCGCGTTTTTTTATACTAATACCGCGTAATTAATACGATTGTGAACTTGGTATGGACCCGGGTACGTCCTTAAACTACGTTCAAAAGAGAGGTATGGGCATTGTGAATGTCATCTCGCTTTGTATGGTAGGGAATAGCCAGTGGATGTCATTCCAGGTCTAGAGCAAAGCCCAATTGGGGAACTACCTCCACCTTACAGAAAACCGCAGCCAAATAACACTAGACCCTACTCATAGTGTTGTGTTCCTGCCGGTGAGTAAGGTTGCCAGAGCTCAACGAGGGCGAGGGGGGGGGGGGTTTAGGGTCGGCAACGCGCATGTAACTCCTCTGGAGTTGTAGGCGTACATAGGCTACGGAGACTGCTATACCATCAGGCGGGCCGTATGTTTATTTGCCATCACCGTAGTATAAAAAAAAAAGTTTGGAAATTACCATTTTTTTCTCGCTCCATTTTTGGCCGCAGCCTAAAACGCATCAAAACACTGCACCCAACTCAACCCGGGTGCGACATGGTATTTCCTATTCTGTATTGGCAGCTGACCCAAAAAACGAGTTTTTTACCACACTCCAGAATTCAAATTATCGCCAGTCGATCTGATCATTTGTATTCCTATTGCGATCGAGCTGAATGACTTAGCAAAATAAATAGCCTGCCCGTTCTCCTATTTCTTCTTAAGTTGTGATAATAGTTTTATGTGAAGGTTGTAAGACATAGGAAAAAGAGTAGCTAACTCAAAAACAAAACATTAAATTTTAATATGTGACGTTATCTATTAATATTTATATTATAAGGGACCTTATTGTCGATGGCGCTTCCGCCGTTATTAACATAAACAGTGCTGCGTCCCTTTTCATAGATAATGCCACATACACAAGAATTTCTATATACCTACTTGTACATTTATCTTGTAAGTATTCAAACATTTCGCTTCCTCTATCAGTACTTCAATGAATAAGGTGTGAAAGTGACATAAAAAACTATGATTACTCATTCACTATCGTCTCCGACCGTGCCATCGTCTACACAGTCGACTAATCATTCCTACCTACTACAACATAAACCTTACTGCATTGAAATAAGATCTGTTAATAGTCATAGTGTGTAGTTAGTATTACCTATTGTTGTGTATTAGTTCAATAGCCCCGTTCAAGTTTCCTGTAGTGACGAATATTCTATTACCGTGATTCATTTTCATTCATGAAGTTAATTGTGCGAAGATTCTGACGAGCTTCGTGGAATGTTATTGTCTCTTTTTGTCTGTTTTTTTTTTTACTTAGATGCTGGAAACGCTTTATACACTGTTTGTTTTTCTGTTGAGCTTAAATTAAGTAACTTTCTTAAAGACACCGGTATTCTAATCAACTCAATTTTAGAGATAATCAATAATTTATTTTTATCTGATAAGGTCCTTACGAGCGTGTGGAGGTTTTAGGGCCTGTTTACACATTAATTAGTGCTTCGTACGAGTTTATACATTTGCTACTAAAGGGGCCCACTGACCACCAGTTCGCCGGACGATATCGGCCTGTTAATTGTTTGCGATTGTCAGCTTTTGCGAATAACTGACAGGCCGATATCGTCCGGCGAACTGGTAATCATTGGGCCCATTAAAAGCGTAAGTATTATCTCGGACGATCGATGTTCGAATTGCTGCGGAAGTGGGGACTCTTAAGGATTTTTGTGCATAAAAGTAGCTACTCGTAATTTAAAATACTTAAAAAAGAAAAAGAATTTCACTTTATGCGGACAAAACTTAAACCGAAACTTACTTGAAGCTCTTATTTTTGGCATATCCACATATGAACTTAATTGCTGTGTATGACCCAAATACGCTTGAGTATGTATGATTTAAAAAATGCAATCTTATGCGGTTTCTAAATGTCTTGACCACAGACAAAAAAAGACAAACTAACTCATCTTCACCAAAATCTAGGTCGCAAAACCTTAAAAAGGTCATTGCCAGCTTGACTAATGTGGGCGCTTTGTGCTACCTACTCGAACCGCGCTGAGTCAACGTTAGGTTCATGTAGGAAGATTGCCTAATTATAGGGTACAACCTGTTACCTGTTATTGACTGAGTACCTGGTATGTTGCCGGCATGAATACTATTTTTCGCTGCCAAACTTTACGACGTATAGTCGGAGGAGGAGGCAAACAAGCATATGGCCCGCCTGATGGTAAGCAGTATCCGTAGCCTATGTACGCCTGCAACTCCAGAGGGGTTACATGCGCGTTGCCGACCCTAACCCCCTCCCACCCCTCGTTGAGCTCTGGCAACCTTACTCACCGGCAGGAACACAACACTATGAGCAGGGACTAGTGTTATTTGGCCGCGGTTTTCTGTAAGGTGGAGGTACTTCCCCAGTTGGGCTCTGCTCTAGATCTGGAAAGACATCCGCTGTGCTGTGCCCTACCACACAAAGCGAGATGACATTCACAATGCCCATACCTCTCTTACTGTGAGTACTGTAAACAATTAAAAAAATGTACAATATCAGACAGGATCGATCTTTTTCTACTACACACACGCATAGTAATTTTCTTAGTGCTTACGGGGTGTTTTGGATCGTATATTTGTTACACAATTTTGCAGGTAATTTCTACCTAAAGGGGCCACTGATTACCAGTTCGCCAGACGATATTGGCCTGTCTGTTATTCGCGATTGTCATATTTTGCGAATAACTGACAGCCGATATCGTCCAGCGAACTAATCATCAGTACGCCCCTTTAGTATTACAATTTAAGATGTTCAAAGAAAGTTGTTATGCTTTTAACGATAAACACGTTTAAATAAAAACTACATCTCGCATTAATTATTAAAATGCGTTTAATCTAATAACCACTTAGCTAGAAACATTTCAGATGGCTTTCCTATACTTTCTTTCGTCGCCGCAGATTTCTGCAAAGCTATTACATTTGAATCATCAGTTATTATAATCATATATAATCTGTACCGCATTTTCACTCCATTCTGATCTTATTGTACACTTTTAACTGACTTGTTTTGGACCTTATGTGTTGGAGATAAAGTTTAGGAATTGTCAATTTACAATGTGGACGATGGTATACTTAAAATTGGAGCGGACGTTTGTAAACTAGGTTTTGTTACGATCAGTTAAAACTTAAATTCGAACGTTTGTATATTTGTAGATAAATAAAGGTTAAGATAGTTCACTTAACATCCAGAATTTAATCCAGGTGGATTAATTTGAGAAGATTAAATAAACTCTTTATATCAATTTGTGATTGAGATCGTACCTTTATCGTACATTACTCGTACCTACTAGTACTTAATTGTCTAAGCACATTTAGACTTTTGAGAGCGCATCGATTCGTTTGCCTCAAATGGCTTTTGTTCATGGCGCCTTGAGCAAATGAACAACATTTAAGGAAGCTATTATGAATTTTTCGACCTAGCCCCAAACGAAGCAAAGCTTGTACTAGTTATGGGTACCAGGCGACGATAAACATACGTATATCAAACAAATACTTATATACATCACACAAATAAATGCCCTTACCGGGATTCGAACCTGGGACCATCGGCTTTATAGGCAGGGTTACTACCCACTAGGCCAGACCGGTCGTTAAGTCTTTCAACTAGTTGAAAACAAACAAATATTAACTTTTCCGAATTCTTCCCCTTCTCGTAATCATCTGTCGTAAATATGCAAGATGTGTTAATTTAAACAATACTATCGGCCCGATTAGATAAGTTCTCATTTAGATATCGTTTATATGTCGTATAATTGACAGATGCAGCTTGATTCGGGCAGCCAATGGTCACTTTGACGAGAAATATCGTAGATAGATCTTATTGGGATCACAGCGGAATCAAAATAAACATCAATTTTGACATGTCGTTTAGTTATCGATCTTTTAAAGATCCCAAGACCTTAAACGTGTCTTAACATTCTTCGAATCGGGCCGTATACCCAAAATTCTGCGTGTTTTCCGTCAAAGTGTGTTCTCTTGTCCTAAACCATCTGTACACTCGTCAAAGATTATGACGTATCAGTAACGGGAGCATGGCGTGTCCACCGCATGCGCCGTCGCGTGAAATGTAATGGCCAGTGAAAGTGGCCAACTGTACCCGAGCCACACACTTCACAGATCTTTGGTGAACCTTATCTCGTTTTAATAAGGTTTTTAAATGGTCTGTTCTTTCAGTGAATGATAGATCCCGCGATTTAAATGATTAAATCGGCGAAGAGTATCGCGGGCTGCGTCCAGTGCAGGGTTCCGAAGTAACTCGTCCGTCATAATAGGCTGCTTTGAACAGGGGCTATTGGTAAGTATCATGAACAATTGAACTTATCAAGCAAAAGGAAGTGCCTTCGCTGCGCTTTGTACGTCTTTTTAGGGTTCCGTAGCCAAATGGCAAAAAACGGAACCCTTATAGATTCGTCATGTCCGTCTGTCTGTCCGATTCTGTCACAGCCACTTTTTTCCGAAACTATAAAAGCTATACTGTTCAAACTTGGTAAGTAGATGTATTCTATGAACCGCATTATGATGTTTACACAAAAATAGAAAAAAAACAATAAATTTTGGGGGTTCCCCATACTTAGAACTGAAACTCAAAAAATCTTTTTTCATCAAACCCATACGTGTGGGGTATTTATGGATAGGTCTTTAAAAATGATATTGAGGTTTCTAATATCATTTTTTTCTAAACTGAATAGTTTGCGCGAGAGACACTTCCAAAGTGGTAAAAAGTGTGTCCCCACTTTTTACCACTTCCCCGTAACTTCTAAAATAACAGAATGAAAAATCTAAAAAAAATATATGATATACATTGCCATGCAAACTTCCACCGAAAATTGGTTCGAACGAGATCTAGTATGTATTTTTTTTATACGTCATAAAAATTAAAAAAAAAAATTTTTTTCATCAAACCCATACGTGTGGGGTATCTAGGGATAGGTCTTCAAAAATGATATTTAGGTTTCTAATATCATTTTTCTCTAAACTGAATAGTTTGCGCGAGAGACACTTCCAAAGTGAAAAAATGTGTCCCCCCCCCTGTAACTTCTAAAATAACAGAATGAAAAATCTAAAAAAAATATATGATATACATTACCATGCAAACTTCCAACGAAAATTGGTTTGAACCAGATCTAGTAAGTAGTTTTTTTTTATACGTCATAAATGGTACGGAACCCTTCATGGGCGAGTCCGACTCGCACTTGGCCGCTTTTTACTAACTTTAGTTATCGGCTTGCTAGTTTCTACGATAGGGATGTATCCTGTATTTAATAGTATTATATACAATCGTGATATAATAGAGAGCTTTTCAGTCGAGTACCGTGTTTAGGCAACGACGCTTGCTGAGTTGCCTAAGTTAGGTAGAGATTGAAAAGCTTGATTATATCACTATTGTATTCTCTACGAGTCATCTAAAATAACACTTTTTTCACCATAATGCCTAAATAATTAATGATAATTGGTAAGTATCCCAGTAGACAAAAATTTAGTACACAAAACATAAACGCACGAAGGTCCCCCGCCCGCCTGTCCCCCGTTTCGTATTTTGTATGGGAGCGCAGCTGCATGTGATCGGGCAATTATTTTTATAGTTGACTACAGCGATAGATTTCGATAGAAAAGAACATTATAGTTCAGTTCGGAGCGTATACATGATAAGTACGCAATTAAAGTTTGGTCGACGAATAAAGAAAATAAATTATTTCACACCATGCCCGGAATAAAGCAGCAGATAACTATTAGAAAAACATGGACGGCAGTTATTTTTTTACACTATTTCTATTAAATAAATCGGATAGAACTAAAACATATATTGGCGTTGAAACTCTAGGTCAATGGGGTCCCAGCGCGCACAAGTTTTTTGGAGAAATCGCGAAACGTCTGGTTGGCGTAACTGGTGACCGAAAACCTGGCGGCTTCCTCGCACAACGTATCAGTATTGCGATACAACGAGGAAATGCCGCCAGCATCCTTGGGACAATGCCTCAAGGGCCTATTTTAGATATAAGCTAGTTATAGTAATCATCTGTATATATCCATTATGTATATTGTTATTGTCAATAAATAGAATATTTAGCAAACATATATAAACATATTATTTATTAAAACAAATAAATGACTTGACCGTGATGTCACTTGTGCAGTTTTAATACTTATATACCTAAATTCCATATTGGCAAATCGTTTTGACAGTTCTAACGGAGGGTAGGTAAGGAGAACAATCTATGTGTGTGGAAAGTGTCTATCAAAAAAATAGGTGGCGCCATAATTCATCACTGAAATTCAAATCACTGAACAGTTCTTCCATAAGAGATTTTTCTCCTTAGAAATTGATTTGACTAGTAGGAAAGTATTACATACAAGCTACATCAATCGTTTAGGTAATAGTTAACACCTTATAACTTCCTCATGTAAGGGGAACACGCGAGATCGCAGCTCTTACCGTCGTTAGGTGTCAAATGAAATCTGCTACAACATTCACGAAACAGCTAAAACGACAGCTGTTTCCATGCTGTTTCCTAGTATAAGCTGAACTTAGTGGACACGCTATCGGAACTCGTTTTACCTATAGGCAAAATCGAACGTACACTAACATTAGAATGATATTTGAATCATATTTGTTAGATATCTATGTAGTAAACAAAAAGCGCGCAAGAAATTTGAATTACATATATTAGACGTAGATGTCAGTCTCAGTGTACGTTCGAATTGGCCTGTTAACTGTCTTTGAGAGTACGATATGTAGACACACACTTCAGTGTGTGAACATGGTTCAAGAAAAAGCTGTTATTTACTGCGTGTGCCCTCTCTGTTTTAGCTGATTTGGCAGGCTCGTATCTTACTAGAGATCATTAAAAACTGGTTCGCTGAAGGTGACACTTGACAGACTTTCCCCTATTATACAATGATGGATGATTACCGATTAGGTACATGTTAATTACAAAGTGATGACAAAAAGCCGTAACATTGTCACATAGCGCCATCTAGTGGTGTTAGCGTAACTTCGTTGTTTTTTTTATTTCTCTTAGTGTTATTTTTTTTTTAGAAATATGAAACATGATTTAATTTAATTAGTTTGGTTACAAATATAAATAGTTGTATTTCAGCATTTCTTTATGGATATTGTGTCGTTAGGTAATGAAACCTACATGTTTTAAAAGGTAGCACAATTGGACTGACAACACACAGTTCTGGCTGAAAAGAGCACTAAATTTGAAATGTAGGGAAAAAAAGAAGGAGAAGAAAAGACGGCGTGGGTTAGTGTCAGAATACTGATTTGTTACAAAATTAAAATAGATATTTATAAAACTCAGCGTGGAAATTTATTGTCGCCATACGAGTATATAGTTCCGGAGATTCAGATTTTGGTTTCTGGGTAAGCAATTCCCACAAAGTGTTTTCATTGCAAAACAGCTTAATCCAAATTCGGAAGACTAAGTAATTTATTCTTTCCAGATTTTAATAGGTCGAGGCAAATGTTGCTTTCCTTTGCCAAGTTGCTGAGGAAAGAGGAGCGTGCCCTTGAGCGTGGCAGGCTGATGTAAGAGACGGGTCTTCTCTTCGTCCAGTTCGGGACGCCTTCACGGCCATTGTTACGAGTTCCAACCCAAATGCTAATTTTGACTGCAGCAGACTTTTTCTGTCGTCTGTCTTGTTCGTCAGGCGGAATGCAGAGGAGTTAATTCGGAGGAATAAACATCGTCTGTGGCAGCAGGTATGTGTTGGCCCTTTGAAAACCTTTGAAAACTTTAGGAAATCCTTAGGAAATCCTTTGGAAACCCTTAGAAAACCCTTAGGTAGCCCTTAAGGAGCTCATAGTTTACTTGTAGAACAAGTTTTGTCATTGTCAAAGATCGGTAACCTTTTGCTTTTGTCACATTTATAATGAATAATTTTAATATCATAATCAAGGTTTACTAAGGTCTGATGGACAGTGTTGCTCGCCAAATTTAATGCTTAGGTGTAACTTTTCATATAATATTTACCAGAATAAAATTTAATTAAACAACTAGTTTGTTGGTGATTTATCCTTTAGTGTAAGAATACAGATATGAATGAACCAACAGCTCTACCGTTAGCAGTCTGAGCTAGAAGTTGAATTTTTAGGGTATGTAGGAGTTTTGAAAGAAGAAATAAAACAACTATCAAGTGAACTCTTGTGTTTTCTTTCCTTTACTACATCCCTAGGTATTATGTAACCAGCCGGGTACATTTCATAGATTTACAGGTTACATAATTGGCGCCTACAAGGAATCTGTATTTTACAATTCAATTTATAAGGATAAACCATCAATTTTAAGTATTAAAGTGGCAAACAAGACATTTTTCAAAGTATCTACTGTATTCTATAGTTGTAGACAGGGCCAACACAGTAGTATTTGAGTATATTTATAAATAGAACCAATTGTTGCCAATCAATGTTTTTATTTCTTTATGTGTAATTGTTGAAGTGATTCTATAATATTCTGATCAGTAAAACGGTTCACTTTGTATGGTAGGCAATATAAAATACTAAACATAATTTGTGTGTGTATGTGCAAAATATGAATTTAATCTGTGTGTAAAAAAATACTGTAAAATTTAATTGAAATTAAGTGATACATTCAATTAACATATTTTGTGAAGTTTAAACCACCAATTTTACAAATAATTCAAATTGATAATTTTCTCCATTGAAAATAGTAGGGTTCTTTGAAGCAAAATAATTCAGTAGGTAAATATTGACATTTGGAATTATTGTTTTTTTTAGCATTTGATAATATACACATTTAGCAGTGTACAGCTTGTTGGTTAACTTTTCATAATGGAGAAGAGAGAGATTTCAGTTAATCCTTTGTGCAAGGAGGATCTTATTTATGAAGTTGAAATTAGGTCAGAATCTCCGGCTTCTACAGTAGACTTGCTTAAAAAACAACTTAAAAGTTTATTAAAAGACTGTCCACCTGATTCCATAGTGGAAACAGAACTTGACCCGGCCACTGAATCTAAAATAATAGCGGCTAAATTATTAGATTTGGATAATTTATGGAAAAAGTATGAACAATCAAGAGAAAATTACACTTTTATTAAGGCAAAAGCATTGGCTTATCACTTATTTCACAGAATTTCTAGGGTTCGACCAGAGGATACAGGTACACAAACACAAATAAAGGCAAGTAAACAAACACTTGACAGTTTTTTGAATAAGTTTGATAACGTCGGTAAGGTGACTTCTTTGTTAACAACAGGTGAAGGTTCTTCTGGTAATTTTGTGGAAGAACAAGTTGTGTCAGAGTCGGATCGTGGTCATAAAAGTATTTTGAAATGGAATCTCAAGTTCAATGGACACACAGATCCGAAGACTTTTTTTGGAAAATGTTCAAGATCTTCAGCAGGCTGATGGAGTTACAGATTCCAAACTTTTGTACTCTGCAGCCAGGTTGTTCTCGGATCAGGCTCTTATTTGGTTCCGTGCAAACAGGAATAAGGTATCATCTTGGCAAGAACTTGCAGTATTGTTGTTAAGTGATTTCCAGGATCCAGAGTATGATTATAAGTTAGCAAATGAGATTCGTGTTCGTACGCAAGGAGAAGATGAGCCACTTCATCTTTATTTTGCATTAATGTCAGGAATGTTTAATAGGCTGAGTACGCCTTTATCTGAAAAAGAAAAATTGGATATTTTACAAAGGAATATACGTCCGTTTTACACTCAACAGTTAGCCTTGGTGGATATCAGTTCAATAAAGGAATTGCAGGAAAAATGTAGGATTATTGAAGTTACTAGGCAGCGTTGTTTAAACTTTAAAGAACCACAGAAGAATAATTATGCAGTTATCTCACCTGAATTCTTGTATAAACCACAAAAGAAAACACAGCCAGGAGTTTTGGCTGTTTCTTCTTTTAATCAATTAGATCCATCTAATTGCATTAGTCATTCTTTCAGTAATAATAAGTACAAATTTGAAGGAAAACAAATGTCAAATAACGCATCCAATGATGTACCACAGAGTTCACAGACGTCTACGTCAGATATGTCAAAGTCAAACGGAGGCGAGGTACGTTCGAATACTAGGAAGGTTTGTTTTAAGTGCGGGAAATCAAATCATAATTTTAAAAAATGCATTCAACGTGGTTGTTTTAAGTGCGGTAAAGACGATCATTTTAAAGCGGATTGTCCTCAAATGAAGAACAAGGACCAAAAAAACTAGTGGACGACTGTGACAATAGCACGCAAAACATGCAGGTTTTGGCGGCGATTGAAAAATATTACAGCTACGGATCAATTGCCACAGTCTTATTTGCTACTAATGAGGACGATATTAGGCCTTATCTTCAAGTAAGTGTAGGGAAACAACAGGTTATAGGATTGTTAGATTCTGGAGCTTGCGTTTCTTTGTTAGGAAATTCATCTCACACTTATTTTGAAAAGCTCGGATTTAATTTGGTTAAAAAAAATCAAGTTTCTTGCACAGTTGCTGACGGATTTAAAGTAGAGTCGTTAGGGGTAATTTATTTACCGGTCACTTTTAATAATGTAACTCATATAATTAAGTTTCATGTCGTACCATCAATAGTTTCAGATGTAATTTTCGGTTGTGATTTTTGGAAAGCGTTTAGGCTAGCGCCTGAAATTTTTAGTAATATTGATTACAGGAAAGCTCCAAAAACATTTTATAGTTATCAAATTGATGAAAAACAAATTCACACGCTAACATCATTTGATAATTTAATGCCGTTTCAAAGGGAATTAGCATTGTCAGTAATTAAGAGATTTGAAGACATTTCAGCGGAAAACAAAGGTTTGGGTAGGACGACTTTAATTGAACACGTGATAGACACAGGCGATGCCTTACCAATCAAGGCTAAGCAGTATCCTCTTTCGCCAGAAAAAAGAGTTGCTTTAAATAAAGAATTGGATAGAATGCTTGAGCTTGATGTGGTAACTGCTACTGAAAGTCCTTGGAATAATCCGGTCATTTTAGTTAAGAAATCAAACGGTGACTGGCGGTTTTGTTTGGATTGTCGGAGATTAAACTCTGTTACTAAGGCTGATTCATATGCTATTCCATATATACCACAAATTTTAGATAGCCTTAAGGAGGCAAGATTTTTATCATCTTTGGATTTATCATCAAGTTTTTGGCAAATACCATTGAATAAAGATTCTCAAGATAAAACCACCTTCAATGTTGTTGGCAGGGGGCCTTTAAATTTAAGGTTATGCCTTTTGGCATTTGCGGGGCACCTGCGAGGCAGCAACGGTTAATGGATATGCTTTTTCATCAAAATTTTTGTTCAGATGTAGAGAATGGTAAGGTATTTTGTTATATTGATGATATTGTTATTTGTTCATCAGATTTCGATACACATTTGTTACTTTTGAATCGAGTTCTTGAAAAATTAAAGTTAGCAAATTTAACTATAAATCGTAAAAAATGTAATTTTTTCCGAAGCTCATTGAAGTATTTAGGTTATGTGGTCGACGAAAATGGGTTGCGGACCGATCCTGATAAGGTGTCTTCTATCTTGAACTTTCGTACTCCGTCATCAGCTCGTGATGTTAAAGTATTTCTCGGCACTTGCTCGTGGTACAGACGGTTTATTCGTAATTTTTCGACAATTGCTGCCCCATTGAACAGATTAACAGTTAAAAGGGGAAAACATGAGCTTAAATTTAGTTGGTCGGATGAAGCGGAGCAATCGTTCATTAAGTTGAAGGAAGCACTTGTGTCAGCACCAATATTAGCTGTGCCGGACTTTGAGAAGCCTTTTGCTGTTCACTGTGACGCATCTGCTTATGGCCTTGGTGGTATGCTATCACAAGAAATAGAGGGTAAAGATCACCCTATAGCTTATGTCAGCAGGTCGCTAAACAAAGCTGAGATGAACTATAGCGCTACAGAAAGAGAGGCGTTAGCAGTGATATTTGCAGTGGAAAAATTTCAGGCTTATTTAGGCACAAGCAAATTTAAGGTTATCACGGATCATGCATCATTAAAGTGGTTTTTAAAATTAGAAAATCCGTCAGGCAGGTTAGCACGTTGGGGGTGTAGATTGTCTCAGTTTAACTTCGAGATAGAACATAGGAAGGGCACTGACAATGTGGTTCCTGATGCATTGTCAAGACTCTTGACGGTTAATGTTATTAACACGACGCAACAAGATACAGTAGAAGATGTATGGTATGATAAAATTTTCAAAATATGTCAAGAACATCCTGCGAATGTACCAAATTTTCAAATCATAGATCAAAAACTGTACCGCTACAGTAAAGGTAAATATAGTTTAACATCAGAGTTTGATTGGAAGGAAGTGGTAAGGAAAGAACACAGACGGAAAATAGTCGAGGAATATCATTCGATGCCAACTGCAGGACACTTAGGCGTATTTAAGACGCATAGGAGAATATGTTTACGGTTTTATTGGCCAGGAATGTTCGATGAGATTAAAAATTACATCAAGGACTGTAATACGTGTTCTGCTTATAAACACTCCACCAAGCGAACTTTGGGGTTAATGGGAAAACCTAAAGTTTGTGGTAGACCTTTTCAGGCGGTTTCGGTTGATTTAGTTGGACCTTTGCCACGGTCTCAATCTGGATTTACGTTTTTACTGGTAGTAACTTGTTGTTTTTCAAAGTTCACACTCTTGTTTCCTTTGAGACGTGCTACGAGTGCAATTGTCGCTAAGAACTTTGAAAATTTCGTTATTTTGGCACATGGAGTCCCAGAGACCGTAATTGTTGATAATGGTACACAATTTACGGGAACTGAGTTCCGGAAGCTGCTAGAACGTTACAATATTCCAAAACATCATTATACTCCTAGGTATACACCACAAGTTAACCTAGTTGAGAGATACAATAAAACGATAATGACAGCAGTGGCTTCTTATGTTCAAGATAATCATCGGTCTTGGGATAAGCACTTGTTTGAAATACAATTTGCCATAAACAGTGCAGTGAATGAGTCAACTGGATTTTCACCATTTTTTCTGGTCCACGCTAGAGAACCTGTCATTAACGGTAATTTTTACAAGGATACTCAAGCCAATTATTCTCTTGATATACCAAGAGAGGAGTATGCTGGTGAATTTGGGTGTTTAAAAGATATATTTGAGGAGGTTAGAAAGCATTTATTAAATGCTCATGCAAAGAATGCTTCACATTATAACTTAAGACGTAGACATGCTAGTTTTAAGGTGGGTGATATTGTTTGGAAAACGAATTATACACAAAGTGACGCACAAAAGTTTAAAATGGCGAAGTTAGCTCCAAAGTTTGTGCAGTGTAAGATCACCAAAGTTTTATCACCATTGGTTTACGAGCTGGAGGCCATGGATGGTCATCCACTTGGCTCTTGGCATGTCAAAGATTTTAAAGCTTGAACTGTCACAAACAATTTAATTCTCTCGTTGCGTTTTCATAGTTTAAATATGCAAACACAAAAGTGAAAGTTGCAACAGTAATATTTAAAAGGAAATATTACTGGTAGTAAGTATGATGATTGTATGAAGTGGGTATTGTATGAAAGGATTTATGTATTGGCGGAATTTATATAGAAGTTGTGTTGAGACAGTCTGGTTTGGGGTTAATCTAACATTTTTTTTATCAGGTTGTTAGTTAGATATTTTGTTCTGATTGGAGAATTGATAAAACTGCAAAGTTTTACAACAAAGTACTTTTATGTCAATTGTTTATCTTACTTTGGGTAAGAGACAGAGATTTGGTTATCGTCAACCGTTGGTTGCATTTAAGTTTAGGTTTATATAAAATTTCATTTGGTAGTTGGTAGTAGTTTTGTTAATGGTTAGGTATGCATTAACAACTGTCAAGTTGTACAGTTTGGTAAGTCGTTTATTTCATATTTACTTTGATGAAGAGTTTCGCGCGGCAGGTTGTTTTGTGATCAAGTAGGGTTGACTTTGTTGACTTTGTTGGTTGATGGTTTTGCTTGATTTTGTCGTTGCAAGTTTTGAATTTATTTCAAGGTAGTCATTTGTGAATATACATGGTTAGTTTGGTGGGTTTATTGTTAGTTTTAAGGTTAATCGTGCCTGAGGACAGGCAAGTTCACTATTATATGGTGTTTGAAACTAGTGAACCTTCTTGTTGGAAGGGGGGTATTGTCACATAGCGCCATCTAGTGGTGTTAGCGTAACTTCGTTGTTTTTTTTATTTCTCTTAGTGTTATTTTTTTTTTAGAAATATGAAACATGATTTAATTTAATTAGTTTGGTTACAAATATAAATAGTTGTATTTCAGCATTTCTTTATGGATATTGTGTCGTTAGGTAATGAAACCTACATGTTTTAAAAGGTAGCACAATTGGACTGACAACACACAGTTCTGGCTGAAAAGAGCACTAAATTTGAAATGTAGGGAAAAAAAGAAGGAGAAGAAAAGACGGCGTGGGTTAGTGTCAGAATACTGATTTGTTACAAAATTAAAATAGATATTTATAAAACTCAGCGTGGAAATTTATTGTCGCCATACGAGTATATAGTTCCGGAGATTCAGATTTTGGTTTCTGGGTAAGCAATTCCCACAAAGTGTTTTCATTGCAAAACAGCTTAATCCAAATTCGGAAGACTAAGTAATTTATTCTTTCCAGATTTTAATAGGTCGAGGCAAATGTTGCTTTCCTTTGCCAAGTTGCTGAGGAAAGAGGAGCGTGCCCTTGAGCGTGGCAGGCTGATGTAAGAGACGGGTCTTCTCTTCGTCCAGTTCGGGACGCCTTCACGGCCATTGTTACGAGTTCCAACCCAAATGCTAATTTTGACTGCAGCAGACTTTTTCTGTCGTCTGTCTTGTTCGTCAGGCGGAATGCAGAGGAGTTAATTCGGAGGAATAAACATCGTCTGTGGCAGCAGGTATGTGTTGGCCCTTTGAAAACCTTTGAAAACTTTAGGAAATCCTTAGGAAATCCTTTGGAAACCCTTAGAAAACCCTTAGGTAGCCCTTAAGGAGCTCATAGTTTACTTGTAGAACAAGTTTTGTCATTGTCAAAGATCGGTAACCTTTTGCTTTTGTCACATTTATAATGAATAATTTTAATATCATAATCAAGGTTTACTAAGGTCTGATGGACAGTGTTGCTCGCCAAATTTAATGCTTAGGTGTAACTTTTCATATAATATTTACCAGAATAAAATTTAATTAAACAACTAGTTTGTTGGTGATTTATCCTTTAGTGTAAGAATACAGATATGAATGAACCAACAGCTCTACCGTTAGCAGTCTGAGCTAGAAGTTGAATTTTTAGGGTATGTAGGAGTTTTGAAAGAAGAAATAAAACAACTATCAAGTGAACTCTTGTGTTTTCTTTCCTTTACTACATCCCTAGGTATTATGTAACCAGCCGGGTACATTTCATAGATTTACAGGTTACAACATTACCAAGTAATATTACCAATAATAAAATCTATACATGTATACATGTTGATCAGCTTAAGTACCTTTGGAAGATAACTCGTAAGATTAGGTAGATACATCGAATGAAAATTGTGTGTTTTTACTTGCAAGGGGCTAATATTTCTCGAGTGTATGTTTGTGAGATTTTAACATGTGATACCTATATCGTTAGAATGCACAAATTTTGACCACCTTACACAAATGAAAGGTTAAGATGTAGTATTTAACACTAACAAAAAAAAAAGACTTAGATATGGGACTTAGTCCTAAAGTGTCATAATCTAAACAAGATATTGTGAATTCATTAATAGCGCGCCCTTACTTGAAATGGTTTTTTCATTTCTTTTCGTTCTTGCTCTAAAAGTGGGTCGTTGTTGTTCTAAAAGTGTGCAGAAAATAATACTTTTTTTCTTTTTTTGTTACGTTAAGTAATTAAAATTTTGATGTTTAAATGGATTTGTTGTATAATTTCCATTTTGCATCCATCCATAAATAAGTAATAAGATATGTTTACCTAAACTGTTAATTGAAAGTGCCATCAAGAAATACTACTGAAGTTTATACTGAGCCGTGTTTTCTTTATATGCACGTGTATTTTACTTTCCCCATGTTCGAAATGAAAAGTACCACCACCATTTCATCCCTTGGTTAACAATCTACCAAGAGGAGTGGCATCTCTTATGGTAGAACTGTTGCAAAAGTGTCCAGCTGTCAGCTATAAATAATAGTTCCAAATCTCTCCAGAGTAGCGCTAGGGTGGCTAAGAACCTAGGCGTTATTGACGGAGTGAATTGCGCTGTCTATGATTTGTTTTTTTTGTTCAAGTACTCTAGGTATTGTAGCGCAACCTATTTAAAGTTTTTTGATGACACTTTTTGGTATATGGAGATTTCGTTCCTTATCTCCACCTTCCGTAAATCTACTATTGGATACGTCAAAATTTATAACTGTATGTCTCAAAATACACTTAAGATTTTGGTTTAATTAAACCGATGACCAATGAGTGTTGCTAATAATAACAGTAAGGACAACGTCACTCCTCACAAGGCGCTAGTCCGTTACTATAATAACGTTCTACTAACTTTACTACTTCCTTCGTCTTCGCCAAGCGATTTACAACTCTATTGCTTTAAAATATAGATGATAATGAAGGGTATATCTTGTTTGAACTGGTTGCACTGGTAAAGAATGTCGTTTGACACACAAACGGGTGACTTAGATATTAGACGCGAAGTAAAAGGGCTTTGGGCTTCAATTATTAATGAATTTAGGGGAAATTGGGTAAATTATATTCGTATAGTGAAAAACACTTCGTCTCGTTGGCTTTTCGTATATTTTTTTGTTTCTACTAAATAAAACGATGTATATACTTAATAAGTGTTTTAACCTAATAATCGCTTTGAAACCGATCTTAGGTATACAGAACAGAATGAAATACTAACTAGAATTTGTATCTAAGTATCTTATATATTTTTATGTACTTGTTTCACACATATATAACTAGTTATCCCTCTTTTTCTAAAGCTATTACAGAAAATTAGATACTTTCGACGCGTATAGTGTTATCCAGGGGGTCCGAAAATTTACAACTATTATTCGAATTATTATTATTCGAACTTATAGATATTTCTAGGCCAAACGGAGATGACCAGATGATCCTCATGCCTTCCTCAAGAAATGGTTGGATAAAGCAGAACACCAAGATCAAGATCAAGAGGAAAGTTCTTTTCTCAAATTTGGACGGCAAAGTCGACTTTGTCGGTTAAAAAATAGGTCGCGAAGTGTAGTTTATGATCAGGCAAAAATTAAAAAGTTAAAAACGATGCAGTTTCGAACTCGAGATTGAAATGTGGTATTGTATATGAATTATATTATTTGTCGAGTTCGAAACCTTTTTAAAAGTTGAAATGACCATATCAAATGAAGGCATTATACGTCCATTAAACAGCCAAAATGATCAGAACTTATTGTTATAATGCTGGTACCGAGACTATTTAGCTGTCTTAAATAGGTTGGCGTATTTTAAGCAGAAAAATACACTCGATTATAATAGAAAAATAAAAAGGGGACTAAGCAAATCTTTTCAATTGTTTTACGAAAGACGTTACTTCTGTAGAATATTTCGGTTATATTTATATTTCTTGTACCATTTTTGAGAAAAGCACTATATATGACTCGGCTGGAAGGCTAGTACTTGCTGGAAAGTAGCTACTTGCTGGCTTCGGATTCAATTAAACGCAAACTCAGCCAGCAAGAAGCTACTTTCGAGCCTATGTATGCTAAGAAAAAAAAAAACCGAAATTAAATGTATTTGTTTTTGTTTCTGTACTTAAATGTATTTGACATTTAAACTTTGTGAAGTGTGCAATAAAGAGTACTATTATTATAAATCTCTTCCCCATCACGAAACAATGGTGTTCCGGACCTTTGGGAGGCGTGCGTGGAGCCCAAGCCAACACGTAGAGTCCCTTCTGACACTTTAATTAAATGTAAGAGGTACACCGAGCGGATGCTGCCCTTGCCCGTGTCATGGGACGCACACAGAGCCAGCACAGCACCCGCCAGGGTGTAAGGACTATTGAGAGTTGATGGAATCTAAAATGAACTAGGTTATTGGGTGAAAGCGATGGACTAGGTGACATAGGATAAAAAACGGGATGCCTGCCTAATAAAACGATGTGCAAATATTATAAACCTTACACACCTGCAATTATCTCATTTGTACAACAAGCGTCGATAGCACGTCGTTAACTGATTACGGGTAATTAGACAGAAAGCGTGGATAATGAGCGAAAAGCAGTCCCAAACCGTGACGTATTTGTACATTATTACTGCAATGGAAGGGTTGACTTTCACAGGGCTTCACGTTCCGATGAGTGGAAGGAAATTTACGTCGTCGTATTTCTCTAATTACAGGTTGGCCAAAAATACTTACTCAGTTGGCTCAGGGACCCAAAGCGAGCCTTGGCCATTGCCCCCACCATGTCGCTCCAGCGATACCTGGGGCGTCCGATAGGACGCCCTCCTGCTAGGCGACCTAGGTACGCTCTTTTAGCGTTCCGATCTTCATCCATTCTCTCAAGGTGGTCCAACCACCGGAGTCTTTGTGCTGTGTCTGGCATGGTAGAAGGCCTAAAATAAATATATATATTTTTTAAAGATGTTTTGTAAGAAAAATATTCTTACAAAATATTTGTCAACGTATTTTTGGGCAACATTGTAATCTAAAATTATGTCAGTAGGGTTCAGAAGAAATAATAAAGCAGAAGCTATAAAACCGAAATTTCATAAGTAATTTAATTTCATAAGAATAGGCATTAGCCATTAAGCTTGGGAATGTAGGCCGCCTTATGGGCACACTTCTCTCGGATCTAGGGGACCTGGGACAGATAGATGGGTAAGAATAAGTTTTATTTATTTTATTAGTTAAATTATCGAGTTTATAGCTAATGTTAATATATTCTGTAGTTTATTATTATGTAATAAATATTTATAATAATTGACGTAGGTACCTATATAAATAAACACATTATCATCAATTGTTAAAAACTGGTATCGTAGTTAAAACCTCTTAAATTTGTTTCTTTATTCACATGCAGGATGCAAATGTCCGTGACATTTTTCTTTAAATCACCTCTTTATTTGGCCAGGCACTCCCAAGACATAAAATCGCAACGTCCATAACGTATTCATTTAATGTCCCAACTCATGACCTCACCGAAAGAACGAATCTTTGAAAACCAATTAAGTTTTATTTAAACACGTGAATTTTAGGTGCAGCGGCAGAAGCAATACCTTATTGTAGTTATTATCTCGATATAAAAATAATAATCGTAAAAAACTACAAACAGACGGTCTTATGAACAAAAAGTCTCATGTTGCAGATACTTTTGATACAAAAAAACAATGGTCTCAAAAAAGACCACCCATTAACATTATCTTACCGTATTTTTTCTCGTTCAGAATGTATAGGACTACAGACTGGCGATGAGGCTTGAATAGAGGATTTTTCCAGTCTAGTCCCGTTAAAGAGATAATAGAGAAAGAACTTATAAAAGTGGTATACTGGACTCTGTAAACAAGATGAGAATTTCAGATATAAAATTAACTAACTTTCGTTTGCAGACTTGAATGGCTGGCTGTTGTAAATCCGCACTTAAATACTGCACTTTAGGATTCACTTTACTATTACTAAGCACTGTTATTTCACTGTATCACTGTCACTTTATTTTTGGTTACTGACTTCACCATGAAAACTGTTTGACTCCATTGTTTTAGGAAAACAAACCGTTATCTAGTTTGAATTTTAAAAAGCGACATCTAGCGATCAATTCTGGCGTTATATTATATCGTTAGAAATTTAATCCTAATTCTATGCCAGACTATCCTATTACAATAAAACTAATTTTGTTAATTGAATAATGAACTACCGTTTTTAGTAAAATATCTCCTAATGAAGACAGTTTAAGGATCAATATCGATTGTCGCATGAATGCGAAGATGTTCATCTGATTTTTGGCGCGTGGGCGTTTGGCCAAGTTGCCCAAGGTTGGATTAGTGCATTGTACTTGCTTATACCATTATCTATCCTATCGAGTACACATAATAAAATCGATCATAATAGCCAAGGACTCTTGTCTCTAAAAAGTTTCGAATACACTGGCAAACTCACTTTGTCAGTAGAAAAGGCGCGATATTCAAATTTTGATGGAAGCCGTTGAGCTTACATTTTTAAGTAGGTAAAATGGTTTGTGTTTGAAAGCTAGAATTGGACCAAGCTCACTTTCTGGTATTCGCAAAGTGTGTGGCAATGTCATAATTAACGTTAAATTTCTATGAATAAGCATAATGATGTATATAAGTATGTCACTTCTACACTTGACTGACTATAATTCTAATAGGACTAAATTCCATTAGTGAAAAAAGTATGGTCAGCAATTTTTTTTTCTATGTACATAGAAAAAACAATCAAATTGTCGTTTTTTTGCCACTTCTTTATATGACCCTTTTCATCCTAATAGGAGAAAAAAAAGTGTCCCCAAATTTCCATACATTTTCCAAATTTTTCCTTTTTGTTACCGCCATATAAAGTATATGGGGAAATAGTAACACAATAGGAAAAAACCCTGGGATTTTTTTTAACCCATAAGGATCGAAAGAGCTTGTGTTTCTGAGTAGAAAAATCACAAAAATTATTAAAACATACAAAAACGATCAAATACGCCTATTAGCCTAACTGTAACCAGGCCATAAAACAAAGCAACTTTATTCCAAGTCGATTTACCGCATTTTATTCGACACGAGTCGTTGATGCCCGATATGGCTAACAAGCAATTATTGCTTGACTATTAGTACCGTACCACAGAATAAGTAATAGTATTATCATATACCTATAGTGAAAGAAAAGGAAAGTGCTATAACATATTATTAACGATCTATAAATTCCATAGCGGAATGATTGATCCCGTTGCGAATATATGAAAGTATCTTAATTGTAGTGTTCCTGAGGTAACGTATAACTTTCATTGTGGCTTTATATGCGTTACATCTGACATCCATTAACTAGGTATAGTATCCACCCATACAATGGACATGGCCTTAACTAATAATGAAACGTAAATCACAAATCCTGTACAACTGATGTAAAAGTATAAAGGGATTAAAGTGGCACTTTTCTTCCCTGCTAGGAGAGATCAAAGTGGCACTTTTCTGTTCTAGGACACGGATTCTTCTCTTTTTTGCATTGTATTTTTTTTATTGGTCAAATAATATTTTGGAATATGACAATTTCCTCATGGGTGATGTGAAAAGCAGTATGTGTCACATAGTAGCAAAATTATTTCCATCTTGGGCATTGAATCCCGAACGAAACGAAGGATTCTATTTAGGAATCCCTCGCTACTCGAAAATAATTCATTTTGTTCCCTTGTGACACAATCTACTATTAATTTCTATCTGTTTTACAAACAAAGCGCTATGCTGCCAATGAATGAAAAAAAAACACTTATTTGACGATAAATGTTGAAATCAATTGCAATTGCATATTTTTAATTAAACTCCCCGAAAACATTTGAAAAAATAAAAGACAAATAGGTCATTCCATTTTAATTACACTATCTATAGAGATCTCATAATATATTATCTAAAGATTCTTAAATGTAATATAGATGGTTAGATAGAGTTCTTTGTGGTATTTGACATGAAGCTGAATGATACAGTATATTTTCCTGAGAGGAATTACAATTTATCTATTTGTTTTGTATATACAGGGTGGAATTTTGTAATGCCACCTGAAGGGAAAGTACTCTTAATACTGTAGATAGAAAATTTTACTCAAAGAAAACATTCCTTTATTTTTTTAAAGAAAGAAAACTGCATTCAAAGATTTTTAAAAATTCGCTTGCCGCACCCGGTAATCTAACCGACTAAAATCTCTAAAAGTTGCACCCTGCACTTTTATTGCATCGATCGTTAGGGTCAATTATAAGGATGAAATCTCTCTAACAAACTTCATAAATTAAATGAAAGGAAAACAATGAAATCTTAAATTATTTTAATTATTTACAAAAAATGGTAAACTAACTAATTAATTGCTCGAAATGGGCTCCATTTTCTTGGTTACACAAATTTATTCTTCTAACGAATTCATTTCTAGTAACCTTTAATAACGTGTTGTGGTGAATGTTATAAATCGAATTCTGAACTTCAACTCTCAACTCGTTTACATTCTCATAAGATTTAATGTAAATTTGATTTTTTACATATCCCCACAAAAAAAATCTAAATTTTTTAAAAATCTTTGAATGCAGTTTTCTTTCTTTTAAAAAATAAAGGAATGTTTTCTTTGAGTAAAATTTTCTATCTACAGTATTAAGAGTACTTTCCCTTCAGGTGGCATTACAAAATTCCACCTTGTATATATATTACTATGGAGTTCTAGATTAATTTCATTCATTTATTTTATTTAGCTATTTGTTCAATTTTCAGGTCATATACCTAAACCTAATAAATATCGCAATTTTAGATTAAATTCTTTTTGTTGATTGATGAAACCAAACCCAAGTCATTATTAAGCCTAATTTCCTAGGAGAGGATCTTATACTAAACGAAGAAAAAATACGTGTGGGTGGATCCCTTTATGGAAACCACAATTAAAGTAAATTGTCATTGACCATAATACTAAGTTTATTGAACCAAAGGGCATATTGATAGCAATTTTTTTTAACCAAACCAAGCCCGCCACTCCGTCACCCACTTGGCCATCAAGCGACACAGGTGCGCAAAACTTCGGCGCGTGCGTCGCTCGCTACACGCGTTTGCGCATCTTTCGCGACAACCGTGGGAATAACAACCGTATAGTGAAGGGATAATGTTGCGAGTTGGATGTTCGTTTGAATTCATTCGGTGATTTTTTGAAGTGGTTTTTTGTTGTGTTATTATTGTGAAAGTGATTTTGCGATTAGAGGATTTGTTGATTTATTTCATTGGTAAGTAAAAGAGATTTCAGATAATTATAGCGTAACGTGTGGCTATTTATTTATTCATATTGGTTTATTTGGTAGGTATACAAAACTTCAGACAGATTTTTTTTTAATGTTAATAGTTGTTGTAGTAAATGGATCAAATGCGTTATTTTTTTACAAATTAAACGAAAATGTCTCTTTTGGGCCTATTTTTGAATAGAAAAATGCAAAGGTCACGTAGTATGGGTATGTTCCCTAGAAACTACATTTACGATCACGATCGGTTAATGTGATGAAAACATCTAGATGGTTAAAGATAGCGCACCATTCCAAATAAAATAAAATAAAACACGAAAAAAATTGAAATCTATCTTTACATAAAAAAAACTGACTTCTGTTATTTTTATAAATTTATTTCTAACGACAGATAAACATATCTCTACGATATTTTTGACCTGCCATTTTTTTCTGAGATAGCTCAAAGGCAGTGAAGACTTGGGGATAATTTATGTTAGTGTCAATTAATTATCTATTTGACATTGATAATAAATTGACGTCGTTTCTAACCAGACCCCAAACATCTAACAGATACCCAAAACCGCGAAAATGTATAAAAATGTTATTTTTATTAGTATAACCTTGTTGGGCGAATCCGGCTCTGAATGGATCAATTGCTTATGCAAAATTTACGCAAACTCGTCGGAGAAGTTACTTCATTTGCATAATTGAGCGATGAGCTTAGTCATACCTTAGTTTTCCATTTTAAATATATTTACGAGAGGTATTCTGTCGTCCTAGGCCAAATGGACGTATCTCAAATGAATAAGTATTTTGTCCAAAATATCTCTGCCTGTACTTTTCTTTCAACAGGTAACTAACGGCCCGATTCGAAGAATGAGATACGATAACGATAAGTTCTGGTTTAGATAAGTTCTCATTTAGATATCGTTTGTATGTCGTATAATTGACAGAAGCAGCTCGATTCGTGCAACCAAATGTCACTTTGTCGTTAGAAATATCGTAGATAGATCTTATTGTGATCACAGCGGAATCGAAATAAACGTCAATTTTGACATGTCATTTAGTTATCGATCTTTCAAAGATCTTAAACGTGTCTTAATCATTCTTCGAATCGGGCCGTAATACTCATCGAGACAGTTTTAATATTATTTAATTTGGAAAAACACAATTAGTTAGCGTTGTTTTATCATAGAGCTCCTAGGGCCAATTCCTGTGTCCATCGTCCCATTTTGTTAATAGTATAATTTAATGGATCTAATGATATAAAGTATTTTCCCTATAGATCCAGTTTTAACTGTCAACTTAAAAAATTGGATCTAAGAAGAAAACCATTTCTCACTAGATCCATTTTGGATCTATAGACTGAATCTATCAAGAATGAAGGATCAGATCAGCTCGATGGTGATAGTACATTCTCACTCAACTTATCTATGTGAAATTTAAGCTCATTTGAAAATGGGATATGGGTCTAATTTCGCTTGCAAGATTTGTCCAGAAAAAACATATTACCTACAAATAAATTTCAAGTTAAATAAAAACTTATTTGATTGCAAATATGTACCTTAAATTATTAATCTGAAAATTCTATTATCAAAATTATTTGTCCTTGAGATATATCGATTTGGTTGAGAATATATATATATATATATATATATATATATATATATATATATATATATATATTAATTATTCAGAAACAAACAGTCATTCAATAACATTAATCAGTAGATTAAGCAGCAGTAAATAGATCTATAGTTTCCTTAATTTACATATCAAATACGAAGTTAATGCACTTTTTAAATACAAAAAAATATCGTATATAAATGCAAACAACTTTTACAATACTTTAAACAAATGTCTACAGCTTGTCTATATACAGTACAAGTTGATTAACACCTAAAAATAAAAGTGAACATATCTATTGTCTTATTAAGGGTTACGTTAATTATAAAAAAAAATACCTATACACAGGTAAGAATCAAGATTAATATTTATCATTCTTAAAATAACTTGGTTAAAGTCGTTCAGCTCTACTTACATTTTTAAAAACAGATGTGGTAACAACCACGTATAAATAACATGACATAACATATACAAGTATGTAATACTACTATTTCTAAGCTTCCCATATATTTTTTATATACTTAGTTCTTTTCAAAACTTGTTTTGAGGTCCTTGTAATAATTTTTAATGTAGTAATAAATTTTAATATTTTAAGTGCAGAAAGTAAATATTTTTTTTGTTTTGTTTTTTTTTTTAATTAAATAATTATATGTTTTTCGTTCCTCTTCACGCTTAAACCGCTGAACCGATTTCGATGAAATTTTGTATGGAGATAGTTTGAGTGCCGAAGGACATCGGATCATATAAATCAATCACCATTACGCAGTTGAAGTTGGCAGAAGGTAATAGTTATTTAATATTTCCTATACGGTATACTATACTTATAAATACTATATACTTCAGTGGCTTCTGACACAAGAGTGCCCTTACTCTGCCCTGTTCTGTGCCACTTCCTCCTTTAAAGAGAGGTACTGGCACTATTCTGTGCACTTCCTCCTATAAAGAGAGGTACTGACACTATTCTGTGCTACTTCCTCCTTTAAAGAGAGGTACTGGCATTATTCTGTGCTACTTCCTCCTTTAAAGAGAGGTACTGGCACTATTCTGTGCTACTTCCTCCTTTAAAGAGAGGTACTGGCACTAATTCTGTGCTACTTCCTCCTTTAAAGAGAGGTACTGGCACTGTGAATGTCATCGCGCTTTGTATGGTAGGGCACAGCACAGCAGATGTCATTCCAGATCTAGAGCAGAGCCCAACTGGGGAAGTACGTCCACTTTACAGAAAACCGCAGCCAAATAACACTAGACCCTACTCATAAATAGTGTTGTGTCGAGGGTGCGGAGTGTTAGGGTAGGGACTCCTCTGGAGTTGCAGGCGTACATAGGCTACGGCGACTGCTTACCATCAGGCGGGCCGTATGCTTGTTTGCCACCGACGTAGTATAAAAAAAAACTTCACGCCAGTTGGATATTCCGAGGGCGGACAGGTTTTTTAGGGCTTCGTCACTTCAGCAGTATCTGGGACGCCCAGACGGACATTTTCCACCCGGGTGCCCCACATACGCTCTTCCCACAGCTCGATCTTCCATCCTCTCCGGGTGAACGAGCCAGCGAAGTCGTGTGGCTTTAATCTCTATGCTAAGCTAAAGAAATAGTTCAATGGAAATCACTCGTACGTAATTTAAGCATTAACATTATTAATTATGAGAAACGCCGCTATGCGACGACTCGTAAAGTTAACTATGGAAATTCTTTCGCACTTTCACGATATGGAAACGCATACAAACTTAAACTTGTTTTTGGTTTGACGGAGTGATTTTAGGTTTCCCTTTTTTGTGGTTTATTAAATTTTGTGCAATTTGACTGCTTAACATCATGAGGGCCGTATGCTTGATTGCCAATTGCCAGTTGCCACCGTCGTGGTGTTAGAAAAATGCAGTTTTTGGGATTTTTCTATAAAATTTTAGTGTCGACAAGTAGGTATTAACTTATTAAGGTTAAGGTTTTTTGATGTTTTTGCTCTTTGTTTCTTTTTTTTTAATGCGTATCAAGTGGTATAAATTGTATTTTTTAATATATATACAGCCTAAAGGTATTGTAATTGGATGTTGGTTAACCTTTAATCTTTTTAGGGATTTAAATAAATTTTAAATAAACTGGTTCCAAAGGTCACACTAGTTATATTAACGTTGACAGATACACACATTATTTAGATATTCCTACATAAAATTTAACTTAGTAGGTAAGTTACGTTACAAACACATGTATCAAGTTCCAGTGTAAAATCATTATTGTTAAGTAGAATGAAATTACGTTTAGGTCTTATATTAGTTTTTATTATTTATATGGCACAAAATTAGTAAAAAATATTCTTATCAAAATGCATGAAAAATAGAACAAATTTCAATTATTAACCTTTTAACCGCCGTAGACTGATATATAAGACACAATATCTAGCTCATTTCGCCGCAGTCTGATATATAAGACAAAACTTCGTGTTACTTCGTACCGGCGGCGACACGTGCACGTTCGATGAAAAATTCTAAGCGGTTAAAAGGTTAATACAACTATACATGACTATAATTAAACTGAACTAAAATAAGACAACCTACTTAAACTAAACTATTACAATCCACTTAACTACTAGAACAACCCACCCCTTATCACTCCTGAAGCAAAAGTGCCCACTAGTAAAAAGTTTTATATGGTGCACTAACTGCATTGTTTTTGGTATATTTTTCCATGAGGGCTACCTTTTTTGTGCTCACCAGTTGGCGTCACTGTCGATCGTGGTCCACAAAAATAGATCTCAAAACTCAGCGACGCTTATTAAAAAAGATACGTCCTAATATACACTAAACTATTTTAACGTTTAAATTCGCCGTTTATTAAACCTGTTTAATTCTGCATATATTTTTGTTGGCACTTTCAAAAAACCACTAACATTTATTTAACTATACCTAATGTTTACCATGAATAATCAAAAATAGAAAAAAATATTTACCACAATTTTTTTTTATACTACGTCGGTGGCAAACAAGCATACGGCCGGCCTGATGGTAAGCAGTCTCCGTAGGCTATGTTCGCCTGCAACTCCAGAGGAGTTACATGCCCGTTGCCGACCCTAACCCCCCCCCCCCCCCCCCTCCCTCATTGAGCTCTGGCAACCTTACTCACTGGTAGGAACACAACACTATGAGTAGGGTCTAGTGTTATTTGGCTGCGGTTTTCTGTACGGTGGAGGTACTTCCCCAGTTGGGCGCTGCTCTAGATCTGGAATGACATCCGCTGCGCTGTGCCCTACCACACAAAGCGAGATGACATTCACAATGCCCATAGCTCTCTTTTGGACGTAGTTTAACGACGTACCCGGGTCCGGGTACGGGTTATGAATAAGAAGTAATATTCGCAATAAAAAAGCTCGTAGCCCCCAAAAATACTACGCATTTGATATTTTTAAAGACCTCCGTCTACACTCACGCCCCTAGCGACGAAATTAAACACGTTAGCCCTCATTGAAGCCTGCTGACATATTAATTAGAATTTAGTTGAAAACTTGAAGCTAACTTACAAAATAATCAACGTTGAGGTTATCAAACCTATAACCATAAGTGTAATAATCAGGAAATATTTATCTTATGATCATGTTATATAACAATATTTCTTTAGCCCAGTTTAAATACTTTAAATTGGACAGCTAATCAATAACTGCCCACTGATTACCAATTCGCCTGACGATATCGGCCGACAGGCCTCTACACACACAGACAGGGCAGGGGCAGGGGAGGGACAGGGCTCTGCTGACAAGCAGAGCGAATAATCGCAAAAGCTGACAATCGCGAATAGCTCTGAGGGCCTACCGCGAACCACGTTCGACGTGTTGCCTCCCTGTCACACTTACGTACGAATTTACAAGTGCGACAGAGAGGCAACACGTCGAACGTGGTTCGCGGTAGGCCCTCAGAGCTATTCTCGATTGTCAGCTTTTGCGAATAACTGACAGGCCGATATCGTTCGGCGAACTGGTAATTAGTGGGCCCCTTTATTACTCTACTGATCTTTAATTACTAATGAGATTAGTTAATGCCCTTGTTGGAAGTGGAACCGCTCGTTGTAGAAAGTGTCATTAAGGTTAGAATGGACAGTATTAAAATAACGTTAGCATACTATTGTGAGAAAATGTCATTAGTTGGCATATGTTGCATTATATTTCTTTAGTTTACCTACATTGTGGCACGCAGAATGAAAAAGGTCTTGAACCAAGTTTTAATTTTATTTGTTTCAAGGTCTTTTTCGATATATGAAAACTAGAAGATTTGTCTTCATCCAAGAAATAAAATGGCTAATATTATATAAAGATCGTGGGGCAATAAGTAATTACTTTCTTGCATAAATTAGCACGTTATCAAATAAGACAGATCAGGTTTGATTCAATAATAGGATTAATATCTTGATTCAGGCAATTACATTCACGTCACAAGACTTTTAATCTTGATTTTTGAGAATTAAACATGCTTGAACCGTTAGTGAGATTATCTTAGTCCAAAATATCTTCGATCAAGTTATATTATTTTCCTTTACCTTTCTTTACCTTCCTCTGCAGCTGACTGTACCACTGACCACCAGTTCGCCGGACGATATCGGCCTGTTAATTGTTCGCGATTGCCAGCTTTTGCGAATAACTGACAGGCCGATATCGTCCGGCGAACTGATAATCAGTGGACCACTTAAGAAAGCGCTACGATTTGTCTTAAACTTCTGGTTAAACCCACTGTACCTTAAAATCAGTAAACAGCTCTGAGCTAATATATAATATGCGGACGGTTCGTAATAAGCAAATACACGGTCAATACATTAATATGTATACGGTGGTGCGTCCCGGCGGCTCGTCAACGTTGCGCAAGCGCTTCCCGCGTCTGATTGATCGATTTCTATTCAACGTTAGATTATCTACATATTCTGTAGAGTATTTGTGTGAAGATTATCTACTACAAAATATCACAATGATTAAGGGTTTGATTGATCTCTATAATATAAAACAGTTCCTTCAATACT
Organism: Cydia pomonella; assembly: GCF_033807575.1. Lineage (NCBI taxonomy): Eukaryota > Metazoa > Arthropoda > Insecta > Lepidoptera > Tortricidae > Cydia > Cydia pomonella. The sequence continues at coordinate 24,691,526 of NC_084708.1, forward strand.
GACACACAACGCACAGCCTTAAGGCCGGCTGCCCAACCAAACAATAAATACTACTACTATACTATACTACTACTACTACTACTACACTACTACCTACACTACTACTCACTTATAAAAATAATCAATAAAAATTAAATGAAAGTGTGCGCAAACTATCTTAGTGATGGGAAATCTTTTTTCTTCTTTATGTTCTATACTTCCCCGTTTAATTACTCAATTTACTGCGATTAACGTTAAACTAAAATAAAATAGCGTAAGCTATAATCAGTACCCCTAGTGTAAATAAATTCGATTTCGAAACGTGACGTACGCGTTTGCGTTTAGTCTCATTTTGTATTGGATTTAGAAAGAGCGCGCCAAGCGGGACGTTTTGGAAACTCAAAATCCTATACAAAATGAGACTTAACGCAAACGCGTTCGTCATGTTATGATGTCGATTAAATTTACACTAGGGGTACTGTACTTTGAATTAAACTTACACGATTTTCACACATTATTTTGTTTAACAGGCCGTGCTACAATTATTATTAATTATTAATTAATGCTCGTTTGACTTAATCTGTAATTTTGACTTATATCAGTGGAGCGATACTCCTTTCGGCTTTTCTCAGCTCCGCTCGGCTCAGTATTGCTCCGAGCAATTATTAGGGTTGGCACAACTTGACGTCCCTATACGTGCACGACCACAGATAATAAGATAATGACTTGAATTTTGACAACCCTAAATGGCCGAAAGGGATAGTTCCATACATTAAAAAGGGACAGCATTATTCGACCCTGAATCGCTGTCAAACTTCGGTTTTGTAGGGCGTGTCATTTCTGTACGGTAGTACTATAATTAATTAATAATTAATTAATTAAGTAACTGACACTTGTCGTGCGTTTATGATATAAGGGGGCAAATCGTGGACATACTCATACTCATTTATATATAATATTATTACATATTACACGTCATAATTTGATTAACATAAGGGGTTATTAGTTATAACAGTTTATAGTTACAGATTAGATTAATTATTACAGTTAGCATCAATAATTAAATATTTCAATCAATTTTTCAATAGTGTAATATTTAAGCTTTAAAATTATGTGTAGCTTTAAAATAAATAACTAAGTCAGTAAGTAAAACAAGTAAATTAAACAAAATAATTAAGTAATTCGGTAATTCCGATTACTTCACGATGTCGAGTAATTTAATAAATAGGTGTTCAAACAATTCAAATATATTTGGTTGAATGACCTACGGGATGTCATGTCCAAACAGAGTATGGTCATGAATTTATGATCAGGTTCTTTCTTATATAAATAAACGTTTATAATATTTCAAAATTCAACGTCACGAAAACTGAATTCCTCATTTATTTTTTAAATAGTCACTCCATATTTTAGTAAAGCCCGCTATAAAATTAATATTTTGTACAATTAGGAATAATAATTTGTGTGCTTCGTTGCAATATATTATTACGCACGAAGTGAAAACTTACAAACATTGTGGCGTATACATGAAACATTGCAGGTCGAATAATGCAGACTATAAAATTCTCAAAATTATGAGTTAACCAAATAGTTATCCAGTCGCAAAAAACTCCATGTGGGACTGTAGCCCAAACCCTCTCGCGCATGAGAGGAAGCCGGTACCCAGCAGTGGGACGTATATAGGCTTGTAAAAAAAAGAAATTCCATACTGCTTGTGAATTTTTACAGATCCATGCTGGCCATGGGTCCCATTTTCTGCGAACCTGACTGCATTTTCTGACCAAAAGTGTCTTAAAATTTGCAAAGAAACTTGCGTATTTGCAAGAGGCATATATCAAAATGGTGTATATACAATTGTCAACTTTAACTCGTTGAAATAAGGTGTGATTCTACATGTTTGTGAAGTTGATTTTCATAAGAAAAGGACAGACCATCTTGAGATGTCATGTAGTGTCGACAAATCGTTTCCGAGTAATGGAGAATTGAGTCCACTTGTACGATTACGACATTAAGAGGTAGTTGATTAAGATTACGATAGATTTAAAAAATGGCTGACTACAAATGCCTTCTATGACATGTCAGAATATTATAATAATGATTTGAATTTGAATTTAATTTAATTTATTGGATGTATGAATTGTGTTGATTATTACTATTTTATATTATTTAATTTGATAATTATGACATGTCAGAATATTATAATGATGTTTTTTTTTTAATTCTATTTATTGACAATAACAATATACATAATGGATATATACAGATGATTACTATAACTAGCTTATATCTAATGATGATTTAATTTAATTTATTGGATATTTGAATTGTTTTGATTATTTTTATACTGTTTTATTTTACTGTAATTGAATTTGATTATTATTATTTATTATCTTAATTGTACTTAACTTGACATCGACCTAATTATATATTGTATTACCTTTTGACATGTAAAATTTGTAATTTTATCAATAAAGTAATATGAATATGAATATGATGAGAGATGACAAATGACTCGTGGGGTATACCGATCAATAATTAGCACTTTACGATACGTCTTTCAATACTTTTTCATCACACTTGCTCAAAAAAGTTCTTATTTCATGCAGGTATAAATTAAATTAAATATCCGTTTATTTCAGGCCGGGGCCCATAAAGAAAAATGTTAGTTACAATTCTTTAGATTATGTTAGCACCTACTCGTATACAAAAGGTAAGTACAATGAAATTATTAATAATTAAAAATTAGAATAGATAATACACAAGAATAATAATAATATTCCACAATAACCAAATAAATAAAAATAATCAAATTAATAATTCTAAATATAATACTTAATTTTCACACAAGGCCGAGCATTATTTGCCTCCATTTGTCCTAAATGGGGCAGTCAAACCTATAAGCAAACAGTCCCAGGAGCAGGATACTGAAGGACAAGGGCATGTATTGTTCCCGGGTCAAGTTATGGATTGTAAAAAAAAGTTTAAAGCTTTTTTTTTATTGTGTCACTAATTCATACGAACCAAGTAGGTATAAATGAGTTTAACTTTTAAAATACTCACGTATCTAATTTATTTTTATTGTTTATATTAAACCATATTTAATTTGATTAATTTTAATAACCGTTTAAAATATTTTTTTGCAGAATTTTCTGTTTCTGCCTTCCATGCTTAACCTATCAAAGAATGACAATATGGCGGACGAATGTTTGAAATGTCACCGTATTTAAAAATTATTTAGCGTAAAACTTTTTTTTATGGCGGTTAAAAAGGTCTGTTACGTGTTAGCTTCGGCTACGCGCCCGCATCCCAACTGTCCGGAACACCATTATTCCATGATTTGTACAGATAATATCTGGGAGACCGAGCTTTGCTGGGAAAACATATTGAAACTCAAAAATGCGATTTCCAGAGATAAGACCTAGCTAGATCGATTTTTCGCCCCCGAAAACCCCCATATAGCAAATATCATCGAAATCGTTAGAGGCGTTTCCGAGATCCCCGAAATATATATACAAGGATTGCTCGTTCGCTCGGAAAGGTATAGGATAAGATCGTTCCTATCAATAGTTTCACTTTCAGAATTAATATTTGAGTATTAATTTGATGTGTATTGTCTACTCATAATATGCGTTTAATTCAATAGATTTAACACAATTTCTCAAGATTGTTATCGTATGCAGTATCTAAACATCTGCTAAATACAATGAAGGTCAACATTAAATAAATGCCTGATTGAACAAAGACGGCATCTTGACCCAAAACTTTACAGTTACGGATCTTATAGTCCAGTCAACAAAGGATTTAAGTCATAAAACGTTTTAAATTGACATGGCATAACATTCATCTACCGTAACATATAGGGAGCGTGCATGAACTATAGGAGGCAGCACAGGAGCCGTCAGATTTTTGGCGCGAGGCGTAAATGTGATGTTTATTGTTCCGATGTGGCCCAGAAGATGGCAGAACCTACTATGCACAAGAAGACACGTGACGTGTAAATTTACATGTTTGTTGTTCCGATTCAGGCCAAAAGATGGCAGACCCTCCAACGCGCACGGTCCCTATTGATACCTGGGTCGAAATTCTTTTCGTTGTCTTGTTTTGGACTATACTGTTAAGCTTGTATTTCTGTATTTTATCAAATAAATGAAAAAGACGAGTGCTATTTCGTGTCTTTTAAGTTGTAGATTAATTTCATCAGAAAAATTAAAAATTAAAATTCATCTCATACAAAAAGCTACACTCGATCACATTTTTTGGCGACAAAAACAAAACAACAAAAAGAATTTTGACCCACCTATGCCTGGTATTAGTTTTTGTTGCTTCAAAACATGGAAAAGAAGTTTTACATACAAAACTTCTGCTCGCTCTAATTTATTTGAATTACAATTTCTACCAAAACTATTACCAGATATAGATACGAGTATGTGTTACTAGAATGTTATTGAAAATGAAAATGTACACTGTATTAACAGAACATTATCACAAAAAGCCTGCCTATGAAGCCGATATTCCTGGTAAGGGCATTTATTTGTGTGATGAGCACGGATATTTGTCCCTGAGTCATGGGTGTTTTCTATGTATTTAAGTATTTATAAATACACAATCATCCTTTTCATGCTTTTTCATTACTTACACAATGAAATTGTTGCACATTGTTGAGATAAATACTTACCCACACTTTGTAGCTAAGATGGACTACTTACCTACCTAATATTTGTAACTATGAACATGAACTGATGTAAACAGTAATGAAATAAACGTTAATATTTATATATTATATATCGTCGTCTAAGTACCCTCAACACAAGACTTATTGAGCTTACTGTGGGACTTTAGTTAATTTGTGTAATGATGTCGTATAATTTAAAAAAAAATGTATGTGGCGTAAGACACGTATTCTCACCCGACGACATGTCCTCGTCGAATGGACTACGAGCTACGAGTGAAAACGAAGCTCACGAAATCAGCGTTATTGACTTAACACTAACCGGCTACTGCCCCGCCTTGAGCAAGCTAGACGACGTTGTATGACAAATATTGCTAATGACAGCCACTTTTGGTTAAACCACGACTTTTTCCTCACGTTGTCCCGGAATTTTTGCTACGGCTCATGGGAGCCTGAGGTCCGCTTAACAACTAATCCCGAGTGGCATAGGCACTAGTTTTTACGAAAGCGACCCATCTGACCTTTCAACCCAGAGGGTACACTAGGCCTTATTGGGATTAGTCTGGTTTCCTCACGATGTTTTCCTTCACCGAAACGCGACTGGGTGAAAATGATATTTCGTACATAAGTTCCGAAAAACTCATTGGTATTGAGCCGGGGTTTGAACCCGCGAACTCCGTATTGCAAGTCGCACGATCTTACCGCTAGGCCACCAGCCCTTCCGAAACTGGTTAAACCACGACTGTTTACAAAATTAGAAAATGAACCTTTAAAGGAGCGCACTGATTAACAGTCCGCCGGACGATATCGGCCTGTCAGTTAGAACAAAAAGTTCAGTTCCGAACAACTGACAGACCGATACTATCGGGGGGACTGTTAATCAATGGGCCCCTTAAAACAAAAATCAGCCATGATCAGTGTAGGGTTTCGTAGCTACCATTCTGTCAGAGCCAAACGGGGGCTATTAAATAAATAAATATTATAGGACATTATTACACAAATTGACTAAGTCCCACAGTAAGCTCAATAAGGCTTGTGTTGAGGGTACTTAGACAACGATATATATAATATATAAATACTTAAATACAGAGAAAACACCCATGACTCGGGAACAAATATCCATGCTCAACACATGAATAAATGCCTGAACTGCATTTGAACCCGGGACCATCGGCTTCGTAGGCAGGGTCACTACCCACCCGGCCAAACCGGCTATTATTTTGTAAGTATCATGTACATTACAAGCAAAAGTGACTAAGGGAGGACCTTCGCAGTGCTTTGTACGTCTTTTTACTAAGAAGAGAAGATTTTTTGGTATAACTCTAAAACGGCTGGACCCATCATGTTTGCTATAGTTTTCATTGAAAGTATTTACTAAGATTTTGTTTCAAGTTTTTTTTCGGATGGACGGACAGACGGACATAGGTGACTACGAAACCCTAAAAATGACTTCACTAAGGTTTAAATAAGATCTTTTCCCCGGTCCGTCCCTTCTGTAAATTTATTCGATGGCATAACGTGACGTACGCGTTTGCGTTAAGTCTCAGTTTGTATGGGATTTTGAGTTTCCAAAACGTCCCGCTTGGCGCGCTGTTTCTAAATCCCATAGTTAATGTGACTTAACGCAAACGCGTACTTCACGTTTCGAAATCGAATAAATTTACACAATGGGCTCTGGTCCCTTTTTATGCGCCAGCAACTGATATCTTTGTTTGATTTGAACTCTGTGCAAAAGGTGATCGAGTTTTTATGGCATATAGTTCGTGTCACCCACGATGACGCGCAGATTTGTCAGATATAACCTATAATAACACGGCATTACGAGTTCAGGCACGCGTCTTCGTGAATGACACGATCTAGCCGCCAGCTCTTCGGTCACCAGTTACGAGTATGCCAACCAGACGCTTCGCGATTTCTGCAAAAAACTTGTGCGCGCTGGGACCCCATGGACGAGTTTTAACGCCAAATGGTACAAAATGGTACTCTCTACCGAGGCTCTTATATTTATTACGTTTTTAGTTTATCTATATGTAATTACATAGCATTGTGATTAAGTACTTAAAATAAAGCAAATCAAAATATTTAATAAAATATTAGTTTTTTTTCCTAATTGTATTTCTGATAATGCTAAGACTCTGATATTTAAATTTCGCCACATCAGCAAGGGTCGTCACACATCAGCTCAATCTCGTGATGTTAGCATTCACGGAAGAGTAGCTTCAGAGAAACCGTGTAGTGGGTACACAACGGAAATAGATGTCAATAGATAAACTTTATATCTTTACAATAGGGTCTATGAAATGTCAGGAATTTGTCAGCGATGGCACAAAGATGACCATAATGACCAAATATAGACCTTATGTCTTTACAACAAGGTGGACGTTGGTTTGCTGTCACTGATAGTGCACAGCTTTCATCACGTGTTGCATTACGGCAAATATCGATGCAATTTGTCAAATGGCCGCCATTCGTAACGCGCGACTTATGGTCAACCGCTACTGAGTAACGATAAAATCGTAGGAAAGTACTTCTGTAATACATAATAGCAGTAGCAATTGGAAAACACGTTTTAATTTTCAGTACGAGTAGCAATCTTCTTCTTCCTAGCTCTTTCCCACTTTAGGTGGGGTCGGCTCTCCTAATTATTGTGCGCCACGACATTCTATCGAGGGTTGTCGGGTCAGGTAGATTATTCCTATCAAGGAGCGTGGCTATGCTGGTCCACCATGTTGCCGGCGGGCGTCCTCTGCCTCTCTTTTTCTCCGGCAGGTCTAGAGCTTTTTTGACGATATACTCATCATCCCTACGCATCACGTGCCCATACCACCTTAGACGGTTTTCTGTAAGCTTTTGGGGCCACCTTAAACCACCAGCAATAAGCGCGAAAATATTAAGAGTATACCAAACAAATAGATGATACATGGCGGATTTTAAAACAAAATCTAGTTAAATAGAAAAAAATATTACAATATATTTAATAGACACAAAATAGATATGGAAATGATAAAAAAATGCAAACCCTAAAAGATTCAAAATATGTGACGTGAGTGTTATGACGACCGGTCTGGCCTAGTGGGTAGTGACCCTGCCTATGAAGCTGATGGTCCCGGGTTCGAATCCTGGTAAGAGCATATATTTGTGTGATGAACACGGATATACAAATATTTATACCAATAAGATGTAAATTGTATTGTAGATTCTGCACTCGTTTCGCAACATTGCCATCAATCAACTCATCCTTCGTTGGGTAAGCAGTGAGTGAACCAATTCACCTGACACCTGTAGCAAATTTCACCAATTATATTGGTTACAGACTAGAATTCCAAACTGTTGGTTGGGGTCTAATTTACTAGCGGTAGGGGAGAAATATAAGTAATCAAATTAGTTATTTAACCAGTTTGTTAAATGAAAATGTTTGATAATCTATATGACGGCTTAGAGCCATAGCGAGGGTCCTTAGTTGCTCAAGATCTGACATGTGGGCGTGTAAGACGACTTCAGCAGTATTAAGTAAACAATGGAACACTTTTAATATGCGGTATATTTATCAAAACAAATAACACCTTAATCACTTTAAATAATTAACAATGACAATAATTAACTACAAATATTCAAAGTAAATCACTAGAGGCACAACGATCCATCGGAGGTTCGCAACAGAATGCCGGCGCGGGCGCAGTGGGCCGGTTTTTATGCCTTCCCACTGCTTGTCGCCGCACCGCTCCGAAGTTCCGTTAGGTGGCGCCATCTGGTCTGAACTCTGAAGCGCACCTTGGCCTCAATCTAGTCAACAGATCAACTTATTTTATTTTGCCGACACGGCCTTCCTGACTTTCGCACGTCCTCGGGCGCTTAACCTGTGAACATTTACCATAAAATACACTTTAATCTTAATCATAATTAAATTTAACATCGTTCGTAACATGACTTCGACTACAAGTCATCTCATCACACTTCAGTGTTTGTCCATTTGTCCTGCACTTGTTACAGCTCTGCGCCTCTATCTGGGGGCCGACACTCATATAGAGTGAGGCAAGCCAGAAGATTGCAGCCAATCAACAAATATGCAGCTCACCTTCACACAAAACTCTTTCGCCTCACATTCGGCTAGTCCCAGGGACTACCGGAATGTCTTTCATCTCATTATGCTCTTCAGCAACTACTACCATCTCTCTATTCTCATTAGTGTCGCTTTCACTTGCCGACACGGTCTCATCCTCCGCATAATAGATCTCATCACACATAGCCTCTGCCACTTCAGTCAGCTCTGCTCGCCCTTTACGTACCTCTCGCAAGGTTTCATGGGGTGTTTTAGGTACCATTTCAGCAACAGTTCAATAACAAACAAAAAAATCTGCCCCTGTACCAAACTTTTTTTTTTTATCAGAATCAGTTGACGAAAGAATATTATTAGCCGCAATGTGCCTGTCTTCCTCCAAATTATTCCTATTATTATCGTTACCATCTAGATCATGTATATTTTTAGGAATAAAACGTAACAAATAAAAATAAATGTAGGTTCGTCTACCACTAAAAAAAAACAGGTTAGCTCATAATACCAAACACGAGTTCGATTGGTGTAAAACCAGCATATTATTCAGCATCATGATCATCATCATCATCATCATTTTTAACACTGAATTTTATCAAGTTCGTCCCTCCAGACATCATCAGTATTATTTTTCACTATTATTGTTAAAAGATTTAAGAGTTTACAAAAGGCCCAGGCGCCAAAATAGGTGTCACTTGAGATTGTAAAACCACTCGCCATATTACGCAATACTCGCATAAAAATATCAGCATCGTTATTGCATTTGCGGATGGTTTGTCTTCAATACTACCACATTTGCCTTTGTCGTCATTGGGTCCGTTTGTCACTTCTGATGACGGCTTAGAGCCATAGCGAGGGTCCTTAGTTGCTCAAGATCTGACATGTGGGCGTGTAAGACGACTTCAGCAGTATTAAGTAAACAATGGAACACTTTTAATATGCGGTATATTTATCAAAACAAATAACACCTTAATCACTTTAAATAATTAACAATGACAATAATTAACTACAAATATTCAAAGTAAATCACTAGAGGCACAACGATCCATCGGAGGTTCGCAACAGAATGCCGGCGCGGGCGCAGTGGGCCGGTTTTTATGCCTTCCCACTGCTTGTCGCCGCACCGCTCCGAAGTTCCGTTAGGTGGCGCCATCTGGTCTGAACTCTGAAGCGCACCTTGGCCTCAATCTAGTCAACAGATCAACTTATTTTATTTTGCCGACATATATGTTTTTAGTAACAATGTTTTTTAAAGTTAGTTAAAACATACACGGTATTTTTTTTAACTCCGTTTACTTCGGGGTATGGCTAGGTACTTTTCGTTGTGATACGAACATTATATTTAAATCCACCAAAAATTTAAGCCTTTTAGGCCTTTGATCTATTAGATGGCGCCACTTTTTGATATTTAACAAATTGAATCAAAGTCAAATGGCGTTCTAAAAATGTAATCTTGTGTCGAAAGATGGCAGTAAATTCACGTAGCTACAAAGTATTCTTTGATAAAACACCTCTATTTCAATTTCTTTTTGCTATTATGACATATCAATGATATTTCAAATTTTAGATGGTCCGAGTAAAAAAAACACTGTGTATTAGTTTTCGTTAACCCGCCCACCCGTTCTGTGCAACCGCGCAAACTAGCGGATGCCCTCAAATTGCTTAAAAATATCCTTTCCTTTGTAAAAAACACACGTTCAGTTATTTCTAAACTTTGGTCGCTACGATATATCTGATCGCGACTAGTAAGGCGTCCTCCTAATACAACGCGCCTATGCAATTATCGCAAGTTCGCGCGAACGCGCGATCAAACATACTGAACTCGATTAGGCGTCCTAGTTGGTCGCGCGATTGTCAATTAGGACATCTATTCGAGATTAATACGTTTGATCGCGCGTTCACGCGAGTAAAATTCGCGCGAACTTGCGATAATGGCGTACTTGCGTTGTATTACGACGACGCTTTATACAAAAAATATTAAATTACACATAAAACGATCAATGATGATTTGATGATAGCGGTGCGTGATGGAATGGTATCGTGCGCGTATACCATAATCCACACAACCAAATGCCCATATGTCAACCTTATTACCAAGTCTTAAGGTCTGTTTAAGTGTATTGCTGTTAGCACCATCGACGACACATTTATCTGACCATGCCTCAATCTTATTGCAATGACTTAAGGTCTACTAAAGATCAGTTGGGTGTTAATGTATGTAACCGCTTGGTAGCACAAGTAGTACGAATTGTCATCGGCAGTAATCTTAGTAATTTACTCGATCAATTAAAACTCTTTGATTTGACTAACTTGTATGAATATTTTGCAGTAGAACACGGATTTCATTGACCAATTACTAAGTTTAAAATTTCAGTTTTGATCTTATTCACCATAGTAGCAGTTTAACACTTTAAACTCTCGCGTTTTGCACACATATTTGATGTCATTAATTAGTCTAACGCGATTGAATTTAATTATTTTACTTTTTATTCGGCCACCGTGACCACAGGGCCCTCTAGCTGAAACGTCAGATAAAATAATGAAATTTAATCGCGTTAAGATTCATTAATGATATTAAATATAGTACCAGTTGTCTGTCGTTAATCTGTGTTATATTTAGCGAATTATAGACAGAGCTCTTAAGTGGGTATCTAACATTCAGACATTTTAAAATCAATAATTATAATTCAGCCGAATTGAGACCTCTTCCTTTTGGGATTTTAAAATCGGTTAATGACTTCGCACTAGCTATATTTCACCTTAAATGACCAAATTAGTGAAAAAAAGCTGACGTACTTTTCTTCACTGCGTACTGTATGAAAATACGATTTTTAACCGGCTAAAAAAAGGCGAATCTCAGCTTGACCCTGATGCTTGTATAGCCATATTATTTTTATAATTTTCTCGCAAAATACGCGTTCAAAAAACATATCAATACTAACAGTTGTTAGAATTTGTAGTACAATTCAAGCGATTCTTAAAGATCTTTTAATAAACTAAGCAACATCATTCACAAATTGTCATTGACTACAATTATCGACATAGCATGTCGCACCTCACATGGTCATAAACGTTGGTCAACGTTCTGTACCCCTAGTGTAAATTTAGTCGATAGCGAAACGTGACGTACGCGTTTGCGTTAAGTCTCATTTTGTATGGGTTTTTGAACAGAGCGCCAAGCGGGACGTTTTGGAAAGTCAAAAATCTCATACAAAATGACACTTAACGCAAACGCGTACGTCACGTTTCGCTGTCGAAAATATTTACACTAGGGGTACTGTTGTCTATTATTATTCCGTATGAGTATTCTATCATGAAAATTGGTCAATGAAATACCAGAGATAGCAAAGCGAAATCGATAATAACGGTTTTTTTTTTGTTACTTCGCTTTGCTCATACTATTACTTATTCTGTGCGTTGATCATTGAATAAACATACATAATAAAACTTACTAACAACTTAAACTAAAGATAAAAAATTTGGCCCAAATCGCCGTCAATGGGCAAGGTGCCTAAAAGGCTGGCCTTATTTCCCCGCTGTATGGCGATACTTATACGCTGTGCGAAATAGTGGCCAGCCCTCTGGTCGCCTGAGGCCTCTATTAGGCGCGCCGACAAATCTTTAAAAAGCCGACGCGTAGTTGTCCCCCATGGCCCCAAGGTTTCAACACCAAACGCCGCAAACATGTAGCTGCTTCCTAGTGCTGCATATTTGCGGCGCATGAGGCTTTCGGCTAGTAAGCGGTAACTTTGGTGCTCGGGACATGGGACGGTGCCAGGGTATCAACGCATGTAGCGTCCCAAACTAGCGGCCGACCCATGCTCCAAGGCACCAGTGTCATTCCGTCGGGTCGCTTGCCATCGTCATTCATTGAATTGAATTGATATAGTACAATTTGTATCTAAGTCAAAATGGTAGTCACTTTAACCCTTTGAACGCCAAGAGCCACTAAAGGGGTCATGGCAGACGTTGTCAATGCAATTTTACTGTTGACAGATAAGGTTTAAAATCGTTTCTCACTAGTTGAGATGTTGGCGTGTATGCCACATGTTGATGCAAGACAGAAAGCGTTTAAAAGGGTAAAAACTATTGAAACTCTTTAGAATACAACCAGGAATGACGTTGCAAAACACCGTACTTAATAAATTAATTACTTATACCAAATAGACACTTGAAAATGATTTTGCGCAAAACATTTCTACTACCCTCACATCTCAGTCAAGTTAGTTAAAGAAAATTTAACAATCAATATTGCATTATTATTATTATTGAATTATTAATTGTATTAAATTAATGTATTTAATGCAAATAAATAATTAAGGTACTTTAGTAGTAGTAGTAGGTACTAGGTAGTACTTAGTAAAACACTTTAGACATCAAAACTCTACTAACAGGCATAAAGGAAAATATGTAATTTCCTAAAAGATAGGTAAACCGATAAGTCCTATAACAAATATGTAAATAGTCATATATAGTTATAATAAAAATAAATAAATAAACGTTTATTCACGTTTCATGCCTTATAAATATTTACAATATACTTCTGCCAAACCACTGTGTGGTTTGTTGGCAGACGAAGCTCCTATAATATGTAAGCTAGGTAGTCTATATGTTACTTATATATTTATCTATTTAACCCCTTACCGCATGCGCAGCCAGATGGCAGTTATAATATTCAATTCTATTGATAGCTATTAAAGTTTATTTTTAAAAAGATATAATACTTTTGTTTACGACATGGAGTAAGGGGTTAACACTACAATCTGATCATACAGTATAAAAATGCAGTGCATGTGTACAATTTATAGCGGTTGTATTTTACCTTTTATTTTATTTAATAGATTATTGCTAAGTTTCTAACATACATACATTCACATCACATACATTCTATAATAAATATATATAAATCTACCTAACCGCACTTACTTCCTTTTTTTACTTTACTTTTTACTTTTAACAATTGGACTTAAAACGCGTATAGCTTTTGACATGCACCACTAGGCTATCAAGGAACCTAGTAATTATCGTAACGCATAATTGCGTTGATGGGCGATAGGTAATTGGAGTGCGTTCGGTAGTCCAGTCAATACGGTCGGAATGTTATAAATGCTTTCAATAGAATAATATATATATGCCGCTATTAGGCTAGTTTTACACATGACAAGATTCAAAATAAAATAAATAAATAAATAAATATTATAGGACATTATTACACAAATTGACTAAGTCCCACAGTAAGCTCAATAAGGCTTGCATTGAGGGTACTTAGACAACGATAATAATATATATAATATATAAATATGTATAAAGTACTTAAAAACATAGAAAACACCCATGACTCAGGAACAAATATCCATGCTCATCACACGAATAAATGCCCTTACCAGGATTTGAACCCGGGACCATCAGCTTCGTAGGCAGGGTCCCACTAGGCCAAACCGGTCGTCAAAAAATATAAAACAATTTATTGCACAACCTCATAATAAATTGTAAATTGTGAATATTGTGAAACTGTGTGAATTGTGAACTTATTAAACAAGTGCGAGTCGGACTCTCCCATGAAGGGTTCCGTACCATTTATGACGTATAAAAAAAACTGCTTACTAGATCTCGTTCAAACCAATTTTCGGTGGAAGTTTGCATGGTAATGTACATCATATATTTTTTTAGTTTTATCATTCTGTTATTTTAGAAGTTACAGGGGGGGGGGGACACATTTTACCATTTTGGAAGTGTCTCTCGCGCAAACTATTCAGTTTAGAAAAAAAATGATGTTAGAACCTCAATATCATTTTTGAAGACCTATCCATAGATACTCCACACGTATGGGTTTGATGAAAAATAAAATAGAGTTTTAGTTCTAATATGGGGAGCCCCCAAAATTTATTGTTTTTTTTTTCTATTTTTGTGTGGAAATCTTAATGCGGTTCACAGAATACATCTACTTACCAAGATTCAATAGTATAGTTCTTATAGTTTCGGAAAAAAGTGGCTGTGCCATAAACGGAGAGACAGACGGACATGACGAATCCATAAGGGTTCCGTTTTTTGCCATTTGGCTACGGAACCCTAAAAAGAATCAAACTAATAATTACAAAAATACTTAGTATTTTTATAAATCGTTTAAGTTGACGTGATTCTTTAATCATGGCGGTGAATAAGAATAAAAAAAGTATTTTTTATATTTGTGCTAGTTTCCATTTAAGTACTTAATATTATTCCCATTTAATAATATATGTGACCATTGTGACATTTATAAATTAATTTGGAATGACATTTGGTCGTCTGAATCGATTCATAATTTTTGAGACATACGAGGAGTGTTTTGAAGTAACTTGGTTTGACATGAAGAAATAATAATATGCAAATGTATTTATTACTGAATAAAATATGAGCCCATAACTTAAATTATAATTGATAAAATACGAGTACATATTTTGTATATGTATAGAACATTCTTAAATATAACATAGATATCACAAGTAATAGGAATTGCATTTGTGTCAGTTGTAGATTACCTCCTAATGGATACCACATTTTAGAAAAAACTAAGTATATTATTTCAAACTGAATCACTTTTATAAAAACAAAATCTGCTTTATTGCTAAATCACGACATTAATCGCTTTCAGTTTCGTCATGTTTAGTGGACGAAATAATAAGCTTGATTTTTTTGAGTTGAGTCAGTGATAAAGTAGAAAGAAGAGCGACAGAGGGTAAATTTTACTGTACGCTCTATTATTTCTTAAGTTGCAGCAGCTCTCTGTATTATTTTTGACCGAAAGCGAAGGGCTCCGTTTCAGTTTCGACAGAAATGCTTTCGTATGGCCGCGGATGTTTTCTTCTACAGGTCATATTTCTCGACCGAATTTCGCAAAAATTTGTCAGCAGATTCGATAATTAAGTGTTTTTTTTGTCCATTCAGTTTTTCCAAATTTTACAAAAGAGGTTTACAGCTCACAGAGCCACTAGTATCCTATTGAGGATTGCAATAAATAATAAATAAATATTATAGTACATTATTGACTAAAGTCCCACAGTAAGCTCAATAAGGCTTGTGTTGTGGGCACTCAGACAATGATATATATATATATATATATATATATATATATATATATATATATATATATATATATATATATATATATATATATATATATATATATATATATGTATATATATATAATTAAATATTTATAAGTATGTAATTAAATATATAGAAAACACCCATGACTCAGGAAAAAAATATCCGTGCTCATCAGACGAACGACACTTATGCCCTTACCAGGATTTGAATCTGAGACCATCGGCTTCATAGGCAGGGTCACTACCCACTAGGCTAGACCGGTCGTCAAATAAAGATTATTCGCATTGTATTCCATTGTATCTAGTAGTAAGTAGTCTGTGATTGCATTGCACTAAAATGATCGGTATGTGCACGGCATTCTCAAAAGTTACGCGAAGGATCGTAAAAGCATTAAAGGCCATATTTGTGTGTCACGATTAGAATGCACTGAGCGTCTTTAAGCATGATGGGAATTTAATATTTGAGCATCATTCGGAGTTTCTATTTGATATCGTGTTGATACTTTCAGTACTTAGAGTTTTTTGTGGCTTAAAATCAGAGAAGGATTTATAGGTATGCTTCATGGGCGTAAGGAACTTTCCCATACATTTTGGCTGTGTGTTGTTGTTGTTGTCCTATAGCACCCCAGAGGTGCAAAGGGCCTTCACAAGCTTGCGCCACGCCCTCCTATCTTCAGCTCGTCCTCTGGCTTCGCTCCAGCTCAACCCGACCGCTCGTAACTCTCTTTGGACGGACCGTTGCCAAGAGTGTACAGGACGCCGGAGCCACGGCTGCCATCCGGCGGTTTCCACGCGAAAGCTATGGTAGCATTATTCGTTTCCCCTCTTCGAATAGTATGTCCTATCCATCTCCATTTTGGCTGGCTGATGTTGAATTTATGGGAGAATACAATTTTTTCTCGTGGTTTTGGGGTTCGTATTCACCCCATAAATTATTGCAGGTGACTATATTTACACTATGTATATGTATATGCAAACTAATTATCCAAGGAAAGATCCAAGGGAAAAGATCATCCGGACGAAGACGTAACTCATGGCTCAAAAATCTTCGAACATGGCTTAAACAGAGCACACGTTCATTATTCCGCGCGGCTGTGTCTAAAGTCCGTATAGCCCTCATGATAGCCGACCTCTGGTAGGAGATGGCACTGGAAGAAGATATGCAAATAGTAGAATATCTTTATGAGTGTCACGTTATCAAGTTAATGACATGTTTTTGCCAATCGCTAATACGCCAATCAATTCTAACATGTGTAGATAATCGCTGGGAACAAAAACCGTTCAAGGCCACGTTGCATTGCAACATGCGCGTGCACATGCGTGGAAAAAGAGCCTATAGTCCACCAAACGAAGGAAAAATAGGGGAAAAAATTCGTGTATAAGCGAATTTTGGTATAGGTAAAGATAATCCTATCCAAAAAGAGAGTTGTTTTGTAGATTACTTATGGAAAAGAACATATTTTGCTATGTATCAAAAAGTGGCGCCATCTTACCGGGCACTACCTAAAGGTTATGGCGCCATCGCTCGAAACGATGCTGCTATGCTTTGGCCTTGGCTATTAGATGGCGCCCTTTTAGATATTTAACAAATTGAACACATATGAGTAAAAGAATAAGGATCAAAGTCAAATGGCGTTCTAAAAGTCTGAATTATGTGTCGAAAGATGGCAGTAAATAATAATCGCTGCAAAGTTTTCTTTGATTATACACCTCTGTTTCAAATTCTCTTTGCTTGATATCGAACGATACGAAGGTAGTCCCCCCCCCCCGCCCCCGAATCTAGTAGTTTGTCTCTACATGAAAAAAAACAATGCATGCGTGGATTACCGCAATTTGACGTTTAGTTTGTCTTTTAATGAGTAAACTAATTCACTTCTGTATTAGGCATTAAAATACTCGTGTGATCCTTTTATGAAACTCATTTCCTTCGTTTCTTAAACTCACACTCGTATTTTAATGCCTTTCATTATGTAGCAGTCACATAAACTACTATGGATTAATTGTCAGTTAATACGTTTCTTTGACGGTTAAAACAGGGCTTAGGCTAACTATAGCCTTTTAAAATAGTAATTATTATAAAATAGGTATATAAATATAAAATAGGAATCCAATACAAATCACTTTTCGAATCTCGATAATGGTGATGTAATTTGATTATTTGATATTTTTAAGTAGACATTTAACTTCTGACATTTCCCAAACTTTGATCCCAGTAACGTAACATCAGTTTAGCGGATCGGAAGTATTTGCATAGCTTTTTCCTCATCCAATATTCAGCAACATATTATGCGCCGACGACGGATTTGAATAAGCAGTTGCGTTGCTGGTGTTATTTATAAATATAGTAATTTAGGCAACATCGAAAATAGACTATATTAATCATTCGAGAAATGTGATCAGTAGAGAATAGCTGGACATTTGGTCAGAAAAGCATGACACGCTAGACCGGCTCGGGGCCGGGCCAGAGCTTCCGGCGCTTCGTTTTCTATTCAAAAAAACCACGTGATCATCGAACAGCCGTCATAGAAAATGACGTGTCAGATGCCTCGTCAGAAATCGGCCTCGGTATATAGATACGAAAGTATTTTTTCCTAAGCTGATACAGGGACCTTCGTTCTCGTTCGGGAAGTGTATTACTTGGAGGATTTAATATCTGGAGACGCCTTGGCTGTAATTTTCAGCACAAAACAGTCTGCTAATTACTGCGGGGGAGCGGCACGTCAAATGTATGGCTATTTCTACGTAACATACAAATACGACCCGGTACGTCCTTAGTCCGTCCGTCCTAGTTGGACCCGGGTACGTCCTTAAACTGCGTCCAAGAGAGAGGTATGGGCATTGTGAATGTCATCTCGTTTTGTGTGGTAGGGCACAGCCAGTGGATGTCATTCCAGATCTAGAGCAGAGCCCAACTGGAGAAGTACCTCCACCTTACAGAAAACAGCAGCCAAATAACAGTAGACCCTACTCATAGTGTTGTGTTCCTGCCGGTGAGTAAGGTTGCCAGAGCTCAATGAGGGGGGGCGGCTTTGGGGTCGGCAACGCGCATGTAACTCCTCTGGAGTTGCAGGCGTACATAGGCTACGGAGGCTGCTTACCATCAGGCGGGCCGTATGCTTGTTTGCCACCGACGTAGTATAAAAAAAATAAAAAAATATGTCAGATAAAAGTCAGTCCATACAATGCATATGACCATTGGCCGAGCTTTTCGACAGAGGGGTAAGCTCTTAATGGCGTCTCCAGTTTTTAACGCCTTCAAGGTATTTACATCATAACGAGACTGTAATGCAAAAGATGTGTGTTTAATAATTTAAATAATGAATGTAAATAGAGCTGTTGTGAAACGAGTGCAGTTTATTTTGTGGAACTAATGGCGTTGAGCAGCTTCCCTTTAGCTGAGGTAAGCCCTAATAAAAAACCATTATTTCTACACACAACCTTCACTTAACTTCATATTAATAACAAGTTTATATTAAAATTACAATAGTAAACGGTACCTTTATTTCCCTACCGCTAGGTGACCAAGCGCAAAAATTAATATTCATGGATTTTTGCTACAGCTGATGGGTCCGCTTGGCAAAAACTCCCAAGATTGGCGTGGGTGCTAGTTTTTACAAAAGCTATCTCACCTTCGGACCCATAGAGGAAACATTAGGCCTTTTTGGGATTAGTCCGATTTCCTTATACAATATTTTCCTTCATCGAAAAGCGACTGATAAATACATAACATGGTACATAAGTTCCGAAATAATCATTAGTATGATACAAGCCAGGATTTCAACCCGAACCTCCGGATTGAAAGTCGCACACTCTTACCGCTCGGCTACCAGCTCTTTTATACCACTATATATTCATAATCATTCTTTAAATATGCGTCACTCTGGTCAGTAGGTCAACTGACCTGCGGCGGCAGCATGGTTTCATTTTTATCATCTGTCACTATGCCCGTCACTTACATACTTGTTAGAACGTGACAGGTATGGTGACAAATGATAAAGAGCCGAACGCTACTGTTATAGAGACCGTGTGTTTAGGCGGGTCTGTCACTTTTAACGAAAACTTAAACTGGACTTACATTTCCCACCACTAATCAGGGATCGGGGGCTTCTTACTCCCCCTACCAGTTCAAGATTCTGCAAGCAGTCCTGAAAGAAAAAGGTAAGCATATGGTGGTAAAAATTACCGGTTTAAACCTTATTTGTCCTGTATGGAACATACAAAATAGTTCTTGACAAAAATGTAAGACGATGACTAAATATTCAGTCAGGAAGGATCCTACCCATAAACAGACAAAAGGATATGTTAATTTAGATATACTTAACCAAAAATTTTTTTGACGAAGTCTTTATGCGTAGGCTTTAGTCTTTTTAAATTACGCTTAAAATACTCAATAAAGGACTTTACTCGGGGCTGAAGTTTTTTAAGCGCTGAGTCGCGTACAAACGAACCGAGTTCTTCACATTTAGACTTAAAAGACTCGAGGAACCAACACTATATCTAAGTATGGTGGTTCTCTGCCTTTTCCCCGAAATTGTATTGCCGAATTTCACTTGCCAACCAACTTTTCGCAGAAATTTCATTTGGGCAAATTTCATTTCTCAACTTTACATAATTCAATCTAACCTAACTCAACCTAATACGCTATTTTCATTTCACAACTATGGGGTTGGGAAATGAAATGGTTGCGAAATAATTATTTAGGAAAAGTTATTCTGCCAAATGAAATGTCTGCGAAAAGTTGGTTGGGAAATGAAATTCGGCAACACAATTTTCGGCGAAAAGGCAGGATACTAAGTAACGTGCATCGGGGTCCCTTCGAATGCGGAGTAAATTTGAAAATTGATATTATCTACTACACTAGAACTACTTTATATTGTAGCAACAGTAAGAAAGATGATATGATATGAAGTCGTCACTTATTAGCTATGCATAAAACACGCATTATGTCCCATGGTAAATCACTACTTGTCTGCGCTTTACAATATATTAACGCGCTCCTCGCATCAGCACTGGAATGTGATGTATTGGCAAGTAGTTGGATAGATTAATGTAAAGAGTGTACGAAGTTCTGTGAGAGGATGTATAAACGTGAATCTTTCGTCTTTTAGTAGTTTTTCATTTTTGCATTGTACTGTTCATCCTTCCTTAAGACTTCATCATGTGACAAGACTGTCTGTTTTAAATTTCACAGTATATTAGTTCGCTGTAATGCTGTATAGTTTTTTGAATCAATAATAAAAGTGATAAGCGTTGCAGTAGCGTAAGTGTTGCTAAAGTATGAAGTACTTCTGGTTAAGTAGATTCTGAAATTAGCAATTTTCAAAATTATCTTACCTTTCCTTACTACGCACTTAACTCTACCTATAAAGGATCATCATGTCTTTCTACTCTTATTCCCCTGGAATCTCATTCCCCTGGCTATACCTATTCACAAATTCCCAGGCGATTCCGCTCAATTGTTTAGTTGTAGATGGATGCAAGAGTTACAGTCACCAAAAATGAGATGCTAATAAAGCGGAATTTCCTGGGAAATTGCGAATAGGTATGGCCAGGGGAATGAGATTTTTGTAGAATGAACATAAACTATGGCATACTTAGAGCGACCGAATTATAGAGAACGAAAGTTTGCAGTGAAACGAAAGTTTTCTGATTAATGGTTAAAAAACACCTACCTTGACCCTGTAGACCTTAAACATTTTTAGCTCATGACACTAATAATAATAAATGATGAAGAATTAAATACCGAATTAACTATTTGCATACAGAAATATAATGAGAAATATGGATTTAGGTGTAAAACTAAATTAAAGCTACACACATTATTTGACATTATACATAATGGATATACACAGATGATTATTATAACTAGCTTATATCTAAAATAGGCCCTTGAGGCATTGTACCAAGGATGCTGGCGGCATTTCCTCGTTGTATCGTAATACTGATACGTTGTGCGAGGAAGCCGCCAGTCTTCGGTCACCAGTTACGTCAACCAGACGTTACGCGATTTCTCCAAAAATCTTGTGCGCGCTGGGACCCCATGGACTTAGAGTTTCAACGCCAAATGGTACAAAATGGTACTCTCTACCGAGGCTCTTATATTTATTAAGTTTCAAGGCGCTTTCTGCCGCTGCGCCCGCTTTTACATTAGTCCGTTGGAGGTGGGACGGTGCCAGTGTGTCTACGCAGGTAGCATCCCACACTAACATCCGTCCCAAGCTCCAAGTAACTAAGGACACCCATCAGGCTCACCCCTCTTGCCTCTTGCCATCATCCCTGATAATGCCAGTCGGCTCAAGAAGAGCAGGCACATTGATGGTGGCAAGAGATCGACGAATTATGTCATTAAGCGACGTATGTCTTGAAAAACGGATCCCTTTGTTTGACATAATTATTGAAAGTCATAATGTAATGATAGTCATATTACCATACATTACTGGAAGAATAATTATATTTATCGGACGGCCAATTTATTTTATTTTTCCGATAATCGAAAAATTAATTTATTTTATTCGTCGGTTTACCGGACGACTAGCAACTATTTTATTCGTCCGTTTACCGGAACACTAGCAACTATTTTATTCGTCCGTTTACCGGACGATTGCAACAGCCATATTTATTAATAAACATATTTTTTCCTTTTTCAGATCAATCCCGATCAGTATCAAGTGTAGTGTTACAAATGTGCATAGTGTAAATAATATTTAATCCGTTTTTGTTACCCGCTGTTTGTAAGTGAAAGTGAATAATAGTTAATTATTGTTACCCGCTGTTCGTAAGTGAAAGTGAATAATAGTTAATTATTGTTACCCGCTGTTCGTAAGTGAAAGTGAATGAGTCTCAGCAAGATGATGACGCTGTACAGAACCATTAAGGGTACGAGTACCACGAAGAGGAAAAGGCGAGAAAGAAGGTGAGTTTTCCTATTGATACGTTCAGACTATATTTGTAAATGGGTCTATTTTTATTTTGTTGTATTTTTTCGTCAGATTTTGATTTTTACCTTATATTACCTCATATTAGAAATATTACCTTGCTAATCCGCGAAAAGATAACGTGCTAGTCATGCAGTGCTAACCCGTTTGACTTACTTGCGTATTTTACATGGAATTAATTGTTTTTATTTACATTATGTCATTGTTTTTATTAGGATTATTAAATTTTTATGCATGTACCTGATGTACTCTACTAGTAAATGTAAATTACAAACATTTTGCATGTTGGCTTTATAAAACTGTTCTAACACCTAATTGTAACGTATTGTGGCAAATAAATATTTCTAATTTCTAATTAACCTCCTAAAGCCCAAGGTCCTACCTATAGTACTTATTCAGCAACAACAGATGAACAGAGTTACATTTGTTTTGTTTCGTTCAGTTTTCAAACAAAGCAAAATCAACTCTTTACTTACAATAATGTTTGTAATTTTCCATTCACTTAGGAAAAAAATCTTACGTTTTCGTTACTTAGCGGAAAATCTTGTCGACGCTTAAGAATCAATACTGTCTAACTAATTTTTTTTAATTTTTTTACCTTTTAATGCAGTTATGTTCGTTATCTTTTTCTGCATCTAACTGCATTAAAAGGTAAAAAACGTAAAAAATGTTACTTAGACAGTATTGATTCTTAAGCGTCGTTGTGCTTATTTTATACATAGTACCTACAGAAACCGAGGAATCAAAGTTCAAACCTCGTTTGTGTTATAAAGAGCAGAAAAAAATCAATAAGATGTATAAAAATTCAGTCAGGATTTATATCATACATTGGCATCATATCATTAGTTGTCAAGCGGACCCCAGGTCCCTATGAGCTGTAGCAATATGCCCGGACAACGCTAGAAAGAAGAACTGGCAAGAGGTTAAACAAAAAAAAATGTTTATGACATAAAAAAGAAAACCTGCAGAAGTAAAACGCGTACAATCGAGGTAATCCAACCAGTTTCGTTCACCCACTTACATCTCGTTAGATTAACGAAATTAATTAGAAATTAACGCCGAATCTGGTTACGAGTACAGTCACGGCCGAGAGGTCAAGATAAAATCAGTTTTAATCACCCAGTAGTGAATATAGGTAAATCACACTAAATGGAAATAATGGTTTATTTGTGCGGATTTTTCAATACTCCCATTATTTTTTGGTTTTACATTCCTTGTTTAGATATGTGCAACTAGCTTCTTCCCTCGATTTCACCCCCCTATGGGCTTCCTCGGGCTAAAACTATCTCTAGGTATACCAACTTACATCAGATCTACCTAAATCAGTTCAACGATTTAAGAGTGAATACGTAACAGACAAACAGACAGTTGCTTGTGGTGCTACATTAGTAGTAAAACACTTTATTGTACAAAAAAAACATAAAACAGGAAAGAACATACATCATTCGTATAAAGGCGAACTTATCTCTTTTAGGGACCTCTTCCAGTTAACATTTGAGCAACTGAGGAAGAATTGGATAACGGTAGGCATCAAAACTGTACCAAACGGCAAAAAATAAAATATTTATTTTCCTTAAAGATAAGTAAACCTATAAATCCTATAAATAACCTACAATATATAAATGGGCCATATTAGTAGGGATACTCTTTATTTTAAGTTAAAAAAAAATGCTGACAACATGCGTTCTTATCGTTAAAGAGCGATATTTTAGAGACAACCTTACGCAGTGTCTTACGTGAGCGAATAAGTCGCGATGCGACGCGGCGCGGCGCGGCGGCCCAACGGCACAACGTAGGACACTTCTATATATCAAAGGATTGAATTCACCCGCGCCGCGCCGCTTCGCGTTCGCGAGTTATTCGCTCACGTAAGTCGATACCTTAGGTGGCGGGATCAAAGAAAGAGTAGGCGTCACACACAATTATAGTTCATTTTTAGGGTTCCGTTCCCAAAGGGTCAAACGGGACCCTATTACTGAGACTTCGCCGTCCGTCCGTCCGTCCGTCCGTCCGTCCGTCTGTCACCAGGCTATATCTCATGAACCGTAGTAGCTAGACAGTTGAAATTTTCACAGATGATGTATTTCTGTTGCCGCTATAAATACTAAAAACAGAATAAAAAAATATTTAAGGGGGGCCCCCATACAACAAACATATTTTTTTGCCGTTTTATAAATAATGGTACGGAACCCTTCGTGCGCGAGTACGACTCACACTTGCCCGGTTTTTTTAGCATTAGTAAGAAGGTAAGTGGACTTGACATGTATTTTTATGAAAAACACTTTTGAAAATTAGTTCACAGCAAATATGTAACAATTATAAATCATAAATTTAAATATTTATTTTCCTTTTTATTATGATTGTGTGTCATCGTGATTGATATCTGTATATACTTACTTAAATAAATAAATATTATAGGACATTATTACACAAATTGACTAAGCCCCACAGTACGCTCAATATGGCTTGTGTTGTAGGTACCTAGACAACGATACATAATATATATAATATATTATAATTATAAATACTTATATAAACACCCATGACTCAGAAACAAATATCCGTGTTCATCACATAAATATATGCTCTTACCAGGATTTGAACCCGGGACCATCAGCTTAATAGGCAGGGTCACTACCCACTAGGCCAGACCGGTCGTCAATACTTACAATTTAATTATAAATCATATACGATTATTTAATTTTTTTTTGCTTTCATAGGTAATATAACAGTTACAGTTTGACGATATCATAAATTCTGAGTGTAAGCACGTACCGTTTGTGTAAACTATTTAAGAAAACGTTTTACAATAATTTTCTATAAAACGACACGTCAAGATTGTTTACCTGTTATATATAATTTTACGACCACTTTGGCCTAGTGGGTAGTGACCCTGCCTACGAAGCTGATGGTCCCGGGTTCAAATCCTGGTAAGGGCATTTATTCGTGTGATGAGCATGGATATTTGTTCCTGAGTCATGGGTGTTTTCTATGTATTTAAGTATTTATAAATATTTATATATTATGTATATCGTTGTCTAAGTACCCTCAACACAAGCCTTATTGAGCTTACTGTGGGACTTTAGTCAATTTGTGTAATAATGTCCTATAATCTTATTTATTATTATTAATATTATATTATAATGCTAAAAAACGAGCTATAGATACAGTAAATAAACATATATCATAAAAACACAAACATTAGGGCTCCTCTACAATGGCCCAGCGTAGGCCAGTCTAAGGGACGCAGCTATGCGGTGGAATGAGATAGCAATATCACTTACTCCCTCTAACGCATAAATGCGTCCCTTGGACTGGCCTGCGCTGGGCCATCGTGTAGAGGAACCATTACATAAAGTTTACATTTCTTTAAACAAAAACGTCACGTTGATCCATATCCTAATATTTGACGTATCTTAAAGTTCGAATCAGGCCGATAATCACAAAAACATAAACGTTACATACGCCCAATATTTGTGAGTAAAAGTTAATCTATGAACGCAGCAGCTTACTGCTTGCAATTATTTAAGATTTACACTGTGTGCCCTTGACACCAATGAGGTGTGCCGAATTGTGACAGTGATGTGTCTAAACGTAGGTATATATGTATGTTTATTTACATATGACTTCATAACTTTTATACATTATTGGCTTTTGCCCGCGGCTTCGTCGGTGTGGATTGATGATGATGATAATTGATGAAAACAACCTATATAACTATTTATGTGTATAAAATATTGATTTGACGTATCTAAACTTCGATACGGCCGTTTGTCATTGATTACAATTTTTTCAAATATGTATAGGTATAGGTATGTATTATAATACTATGTACTTATGCATGTTTAATAATAGTAGTGTTTAGATAGTGACTTATCTTTCTGTACTGATTTTCTTTTCCGCAACAAAATTGTAAGTTGACTGGTAGAGAATGCCTTAAGGCATTAAGTTCGCCATTTGTACTTTTGTAATGTGCAATAAAGGTTAAATAAATATATAAATATCGATCGATTGTTTGATCGGTTTGGCCTAGTGGGTAGTGACCCTGCCTACGAAGCTGATGGTCCCGGGTTCAAATCCTGGTAAGGGTATTTATTCGTGTGATGAGCATGGGTATTTGTTCCTGAGTCATGGGTGTCTTCTATGTATTTAAATATTTATATATTAT
The DNA here is from genome assembly GCF_033807575.1 of Cydia pomonella. Lineage (NCBI taxonomy): Eukaryota > Metazoa > Arthropoda > Insecta > Lepidoptera > Tortricidae > Cydia > Cydia pomonella. The sequence continues at coordinate 24,718,413 of NC_084708.1, forward strand.
ATATATCGTTGTCTAAGTACCCTCAACACAAGCCTTATTGAGCTTACTGTGGGACTTAGTCAATTTGTGTAATAATGTCCTATAATATTTATTTATTATTTATTGTATACTCAGTTCGACTCTTGAGTAGATTTTCCATTTGAGTTGTTGTTCGAAAATGTTGTGTGTATATTTCAACAAGTTTCTGGATGGTTTGATAACACCATTAGACCTGGTAGGTAACATTCTCCAGACTTAATTTTGTTAAAAAAAAGTAAAATACTCAATGACAGACACAAAAGTACAAGTCATTGGCTCTTAAATTTGCATAAGCCACCACAGCTGCCTTAACCTCTTGTCTGTAAGGCTTCTGACCGAATTTTAAGGCATCTTTTTTCATTTTAATCCGCGATTTTTGACAACCACATACATAAGAAATGTTTCGACTCCTCTACACGATGGGCCATTATACTGGCCCACTAAGATGGGCCAGCGTGTAGAAAAGGTAGTGGTATCGGATGGCTTATTGCGGCGGGATGGCGATGGGATGGCCACGGTGTCGGTTTTCGTCCGCACATCAAAGGTAGGGCCAGCGATGCGTACGCATATAAACGTGGCCCATTCCATAGTGCGTGCTCTCAACCATCACATGGCCATCTCACTGGTCCAGCGCTGGGCCATCGTGTAGCCATTAAAAGGCTGAAGGTGTCAAACATTGGTGTAGATGTAGATGACACTCGTAAGGTAATTTAACCTAAAACTACATTTATAATACTACCCGAATTGGGGCCCACTTCAAAGGGTGCGGTTATACTGTTCGATAAGCATTATACAGTTATCGGACACTATAAATAACCTATAATTACCTAATACCTACACCAGATAAGTGGACATTGCCTTTTAAGGTTCTAGCTTAGCCCAACTCCGTCTAGACTGTGTTTCCTAATATAACCACTTCAATTTAAAAACATCGTAAACGCCATTAGCTCTGTTAGAAATTGCGACATTTTAACTTTGCCCTGTTTTTGGTTGAGATGGAGATAGGTTTCGTTCAAATATCGACTTTATTATCTACACTTGAAGGTTTAAATTGTAACTACAGTATTTTACGTTTTCTAATTTGACAATTTTAACTGGAAAACTATCTTATTTACAAAAGGACGTATGTAATGAAGGAATGTGGGTCGGTTAAGACAATGTTAAAGTTATTAAGGGACAGTGACTCAGAACTTGCACAAGTAAGGGCATATTTTAGAGCTAAATTATTACCTTTCTAATATATTCTAGGTTAATGGTAACAGCTGGCTTATTAGATTTTATAAATAAGACTGATTTCGAGTTTTTTCTCTGCTTTATGTATTAGTAATAAGTAATTTTTAATGTATTCTTCAGCGTAAAGTTAGTAAATGTCTTTCGAAATTTACAACAAGATATTTAAGACAAAGCAAAGCAGGCATTCATAATCTACAGTTGTGTGCAATTTAATAGTAGTATGAGACAATGAAGTTGACGGGAAAACCATAACTTAGATTAATCGTATTCGAATATTTATTTCTTCAAAATTAACTACTAATAAACTTGGCTTAAATAATATTGGATATACGAAAAAATATCTTGAAAATCGGCACTTTTAAGTTCTCTAATAAAACTCGAAAATCCAATGAAAAATATGTATACAATTATTGCAATTTACTCTTTGTCATGCATAAGCGCCACTGCAAATGAGCGGCGTCAGCCGAAAACACGTAGTCAAACTATAATCGTGCTCAGCTCATGTACGACTTTCTATTTACAAGGCATCGCACATGCCTGATACTTTACTTTATAGTTCGCGAAGTTACCGCTAGATGGTGTTAATGTCGGTAAAGTGAAAATATGAATGTCTTAAACAAGTTTGGTAAAACTAGTTTTTTATGTCAAGGAACAGGTAAGGACCGTCCGATTTTAATGTATTAGTTTCGATGAAATTAGCATGATTATCTCACAGGCATTTATCAACTTGATTGCATCTTTTCATTTAATTTTTTTTTAAAGTAGGGGGGTGTCCATTAATCGCGTCATACGTTTTGGCTTGTTTTAGACCCCCCCCCCCCCATGGTGATCTTTGGTGATATTTTCAGGACCCCCCCCCCCCCCATCCAATATGACGTGTATTTTTTTCGATAACTAAAGAACAGTTTTCTAACAAATGAACCTAAGTACACGTGAAGGATAATAAGGGCGGAAAACTATTATTTTTATTTTATTGACTATAATACAGTATAGCACAGATGAAAAAAAAAATACACGTGATACGTGTCCATACCCCCCCGGCCCCTGTGGTGATCATTGGTGATTTTTTGCTGACCCCCTCCCCCCCCCTATACAATATGACGCGATTAATGGACGCCCCCTAGTGGCTTTTGTAGACAATCGTTCGTGATTTGTATCACTTTTTAATAGGTTTAAGTCTTCGATTTAGAAATATATTTGAAATGTGAAATCCACTTCACAAAAGAAATTCATACTTATTAATAATATTACATATTAAACATTGTATGAAACATATTTTCCACAAAAAATACATACAAAGAATGGAAACCTTTTATAAATTGTTAGATTTCACGTAAAGTTTTTATTTAAACCGCGTAATACTCCACCGTAACGGGTACTATTTTCGTCACGGTTATATGCGTGTTTTATATTAGGTTGCCTTGACAAGGACGTTTGTCAGAATCGTGATATTCGTTCTTAACGTCACTACATTCCAATCACACGAAAGGACAAAGAAGTGACCTTTTTACGCTTAGTAATAGGTGCTAGAAATATATAGAAATAGAAACAGTGCACCTGATTTAAACAATGCAAGAAAATCTTATACACAAATATTTTAAGTGTATTCCTGATCACATTTAAAGACTAAAATGTCCATAAACATTTCTAGATTTCGCCTAGTTTCTGACTTTTCTGAGTTAATACCAATTAAAAAAAAAACTTATTGTAATTTATTGCAAAACTAATTTTAAGTTCCAGTATTACCATATCATTTGCTTTATATGTACAAATGCATTCAAAACTTTGAAGAATAAAAAAATATTTTTTGCGAAATTTACTTAAAGTTATGTAACCTTTTTAGCAAATGGCAAAAAACGGAACCCTTATAGATTCGTCATGTCCGTCTGTCTGTCCGATTCTGTCACAGCCACTTTTTTCCGAAACTATAAAAGCTATACTGTTCAAACTTGGTAAGTAGATGTATTCTATGAACCGCATTATGATGTTATCACAAAAATAGAAAAAAAACAATAAATTTTGGGGGTCCCCATACTTAGAACTGAAACTCAAAAAATCTTTTTTCATCAAACCCATACGTGTGGGGTATCTATGGATAGGTCTTTAAAAATGATATTGAGGTTTCTAATATCATTTTTTTCTAAACTGAATAGTTTGCGCGAGAGACACTTCCAAAGTGGTAAAAAGTGTGTCCCCCCCCGTAACTTCTAAAATACCAGAATGAAAAATCTAAAAAAAATATATGATATACATTTCCATGCAAACTTCCACCGAAAATTGGTTTGAACGAGATCTAGTAAGTAGTTTTTTTTTAATACGTCATAAAAATTAAAAAAAAAATTTTTTTTCATCAAACCTATACGTGTGGGGTATCTAGGGATAGGTCTTCAAAAATGATATTTAGGTTTCTAATATCATTTTTTTTCTAAACTGAATAGTTTGCGCGAGAGACACTTCCAAAGTGAAAAAATGTGTGTCCCCCCCCCTGTAACTTCTAAAATAACAGAACGAAAAATCTAAAAAAAAAATATGATATACATTACCATGCAAACTTCCACCGAAAATTGGTTTGAACCAGATCTAGTAAGTAGTTTTTTTTAATACGTCATAAATGGTACGGAACCCTTCATGGGCGAGTCCGACTCGCACTTGGCCGCTTTTTTTCTTATTCTGGCCTCAGAAGTGCGTGCGTGTAAACCCAAAGTATTCATGTCGCCAAAGTTTTAACGTCCATTTTGTAAAATATTCTACACTACTGTTCGTCATCAATTGACCTCAAAAGTGTTGCTAATTATAAAGACCAACTGACATTTAAGTCCGGTACTTAAGATCGTTGCTTTATTATAAATTCATGCATCTTCAGTATGATTTTTAAATAGTAAGGAAATGTAGCGGAATATATTTTGATTTTAATATACATTTATAGTATTTTTCAAACAGGAACGTACGCTCATAGCGTCAGACCAAGATAAGATAGCAGCGATTTTGATAGCCCAGCCTGTGCAAGTGTTAAGTAAACGTCATAATCATAGAAGTTTGACGTTTAAAATAAGAGTTGCGCTATCTGGGCTGCCCAAATCGCTGCCAACTTATGTTGGTCTGACTCTAGATGTCATCTCAATACAATTTTGCAAGATTAGGCGTTTTTAGGGTTCCGTAGTCAACTAGGAACCCTTATAGTTTCGCCATGTCCGTCTGTCTCTCTGTCTGTCCGAGGCTTTGCTCCGTGGTCGTTAGTGCTAGAAAGCTGAAATTTGGCATGGATATATAAATCAATAAAGCCGACAAAGTCGTACAACAAAATATAAAAATTTAATTTTTTTAGGGTACCTCCCCTACAAGTAAAGTGGGGGTGATTTTTTTTTACTTCAACCCTACAGTGTGGGATATTGTTGGAAAGGTCTTTCATAACTAATAGGGGTCTTCAACAAATATTTTTTGATAAATAGAATATATTTGGAGATAATCGCTCCGAAAGAAAAAAAAAATGTCCCCCCCTCTAACTTTTCAACCATAGGTTAAAAGAATATGAAAAAAATCGTGGAAGTAGAGCTTAAGAAAGTCATTAAATGAAAACTATAGCGGATATGATCAGTTTAGGTGTTTTTGAGTTATCGCAAAAAGTTTCCCCTTCATAGTAAAAAGACGTACTCCACAGTTCATCCCTTGGTTAACAATCTACGAGTACTATACTTTAAGCTCCAGTTTAGCTTATTGTAACGGAAGAGTAACTACGGAACCCTACTCTGAGCATGGCCCGACATGCTCTTGGCCGGTTTTAGTTATAAATTGTATGGAAACCGCATCTATCAGCGTACCGTTTCTGTTTGACAAATACTATAATATTAGTCCAACAGCGCTTAAGTGAATTATACTTTATAATAAAATTGTCGTGTGGCATTAGTTACATGACTGTGGGCAAATGCCAAGATAATATGTTAATTAAAACCCACTTAAATTCTCATTTTTACCTTCTCGAGCTTTATCTGTGTTAAATCTCCCACACGTATCGCACATATCCAATATTAAATTAGAGAAGAAAGAAAACAGATTGTAATAGATATTTTGTATATGAACTGTAGTGATATTTATATCTTTATCTGAAAAAGTATGTTCGACCGGTTTGGCCTAGTGGGTAGTGACCCTGCCTACGAAGCTGATGGTCCCGGGTTCAAATCCTGGTAAGGGCATTTATTCGTGTGATGAGCATGGATATTTGTTCCTGAGTCATGGGTGTTTTCTATGTACTTAAGTATTTATAAATATTTATATAATTATTATTTATTATTTAACTTTTATTTATTATTAGTTATTTAACTTTTTCTTAAGGACAAATTTGATTATCTACAATCATGGACACCCTACAACACTTAATTAACAAAGATAAAACCTCTTTAACCGTTATGACAGCACTTTGATTACGAAGAAAATAAAATGTCACACTTGAGTGAGATACGACTTTATAAAAGTAACCAGACTCCGATGACATTCAATTTGTCACTTATTATGGATAAAACAAAGAGGGTGACCATAAATATCGTAAATAAAATAAAACCCTTTTTTTTGAACAGTAAAAATTAAATTAACGTTAATCTCACAAATACTGGTACGAAACAGTTGCTGATAATTTACCGAATATGCAGGCTTGATCCAGCTCACGTCTCCTGAATCATCCTGTATATCGTTGTCTAAGTACCCTCAACACAAGCCTTATTGAGCTTACTGTGGGACTTAGTCAATTTGTGTAATAATGTCGTATAATATTTATTTATTTATTCCAGGGTGGCAGCATGTTTGACATGAAGATGACTGTACCACAGAATAAATAATAGTACATACTACCGTACAGAAATGACATTTCTTACAAAACTGAAGTTTGACAGCGATTCAGGGACGAATTATGCTGTTCCTTTCTAAAGTATGGCACTATCCGTTTCGGTCATTTAGGGTTGTCAAAATAAATAATAAATAAAAAACCATGTGCCAAACCTAATGATAGCTCGGAGCAATGCTGAACCAAACGTAGCCGGGAAAAGCCAAAAGGAGGAATGTCGTCCCCCACGCCCCACTGACTACGTGGTAAAAGGAGCGTGCATAAACTTTAGGGGCAGCACAGAAGACGTCAGATTCTTGGCGCGAGGTGTAAATGTGAAGTTTGTGCTTCCAATGTAGAATTTAGCCTACAAGATGGCAGATCCTACTATGCACAAAAAAACGTACCACAACGGTAGATGGCAGCACTTGCTTTGGCGTGATTTGAAGTGTTAATGCAATAAAAAAATATTAATTACTACGCGCAAACGATGCACATCCCGGGTGCGCCTGGTGCGGGCCAGCCCCAATATTATCCTGCCTTCAATTGCGGAGAGGACTGACTGCCCATATTTGAGGCATTTTGATTATATGCATGTTTCTAGAAGTACTTAATCCAACCACTATTTAGGTACTTCTAGAAACACAGCTGCCCTGGTAGTTATTTAGTGATAAGTCTGTACACTCTGTACACACTAACATATCTATGAGTCTAAAAGTTACTCGAATTAAATTACTATTATTTATTATGAACATATTTATGTTTCCGATTCAAGCCACAAGATGGCAGACCCTTTTTTTTAACGTTGGGGAAATGCGTTTACGCATGCCACCTAGTCCGGGGGAAACTAGGGGCGATGACGGACTAACCAGTAGAGGACTACCGTCTAAAACCACCAACGAATGCCGGCTCCGCCTTAGATGGGGTGCCGCAGGGTCGCAATCAGCATTCGACCGCGTGCAAGATAGCAGACCCCTCAACGCGCACGGTCTAGTCAAGAACTAAAAGCGGAAATGTGGATAAGTTAAAGAATTCAGAACATTTAACATTTAACGCCAACGTCGTGTGGCCTTGTATGATTTCATGTTTCGAACTGTTTTGTTCACTTCCGATATACTTGTCATAGTTGAGAGTGATTGACAATTTGTGGGTATGGAAGGTGCAAGGAACAGAATCTCCATATACCAAAAAGTGTCCGACAAAAAACCATAAATAGGTGGCGCAACAATACGTAGAATACTTGAGAAAAAAATCTAATCATAGACAGCGCACTTCACTCCGTCAATAACGCCTTGGTTCTTAGCTACTCTAGCGCTACTCTGGAGAGATTTGGAACTATTATTTATAGCTGACAGCTGGACACTTTTGCAACAATTTTGCCTATGGAGTTTCTGTTCCTTGCTTCTACCTTCCATATTTGTGGGGAAACTGTTTGTAGTTAAGTTAGCTCGAAATGACTAAGTTCCTAAGTTACTACACTGTTCACATTTTTAAATTAAGTTATTTTGAATTTGTTTCATGTTACTACTTTTTGCAACAAGTACTTTAACTAAGTTAATTCTATCAGAGAATTAATTAAGTAAGTAAGTAAATAAATATTCTTTATTGCACCACAAAGAAAACAAATTTAAAAACAGATTTACAATGTAAAGAAAGGTATCAACAGGCGGTCTTATCGCTGTAAGCGATCTCTTCCAGACAACCTTAGGGTAGCAGGATATAAAGAACAGTAAGTTTTTAGAACAGGTAGTGCACGAATTAATTAGAGGAATAGGAAAATTACACATACATTAAGCAGACAGTACATACAGTACATTTACAATTTAAATAAACATATAAATATAACAATACATACCTATATTAAAATAAATAAATATTAGATACATTTCTAAATATACATACATACATAATATAACACAGAAGACACATTAAGAAAAAGACATGTAATGATTTTTCAGTAGGGTTTTAAAGCTTAGAAGAATTAAATATTGTTTTAAAGTTTAAGTATTATTTAAAGCTTATAATCGTACTCATTTGTAATTTAGAGTAAATTAAAGGGATAATAATTACGAAATTTGATAGAATAAAAAAAATCGTAGAAAAGTATGCATTTTCGATTGCCTAGGCTGAAAAATGGACAACAGTAAGGGGGGTTATACAACATAAAAGCTTACAAGTTAGTGTAACAATCGATAACAAATTATTTCCAATTCATTTTGACCGCACAACAATAACACAACTCCCCAGAAACAATTAAAATACTGTATATTGATAGATACAATACAACAAAGATAAAATATAACCAAATCAGATAATTCATAACAATTGATTAATTATAACACATAGTAATTAGTGACAGAGAACTTATTTCGTGCGCCTTGAACTTTGCCTATCAGATACGTTGTTGTCAGACTGGTCAGACATAGGCGTGAAAGAACACGTAGGTAGGTAGGTAGGTCGGTTTCAAAGAAGGACTTAACTACCATATGTTCGGTATGGAAATGTAACTTTTTTAAATATGATATTTGATTGTTCCGCATTTTTTTCACTGTTTTATCTACTTAGTTGTGATTTTTCACGCCTTTTTATGACTGACGGTGTGTAACGAGCCTGATTTGAATCCGGAAATGTTAAACCGGTGCAAAAGTTGTTCCGAAATAAATAACTTCAGGGTAATTATTATAATCTTTAATTAAGTGTACATGTTTGTTATTAAATTAGGGGTAAGATATTATACAAATAGAAATACGTCTCAAAAAGAGGATAGTCAGCTCGTGATAGCGGAAAGAAAAGTGCTCAGGAAGATCCTGGGACCTGTCCGAAGTGACGACGGCTCCTGGAGGATCCGGAAAAATGCCGAGATCGAAGAGTTGGTGGCTGAGCCCAATATCATCGGCCTAACTAAATCCCACAGACTTCGCTGGCTCGGTCACCTACTCCGAATGGGGGAGGATCGCGTAGTCAAGGAAGCGTACTTGGGGCCAACCGGCCGTCGACCGATCGGGCGCCCCAGGTACCGCTGGTGTGATGTCGTGGAGGCGGACCTGCGTCGGCTGAATGCCAATTCATGGCAGGAAACCGCGCTGGATCGGGACAGGTGGCGTTCTCTCGTTTCGGAGGCCAAGATTCTTTTTGGATCGCTGAGCCAAAGCAGTTAGTAAGTTATTTCATTACTTTTTACAGCAGTTAGGTACAAATATGTATTAGGTAGTTTTCAGTTTAAATAAATATAAATTAATCCATTTTTTTACAAGGAAATAGTCTAAAACTCTGCAATCGACCAACCTCATTGAAACGTCAGATAAGCGGAACCTCGTTAGCTACGAGTATGACAAGTATAAATACCTATTATAATCGATAGCGAATCGATATTTCATCTATAGACATGAGTCGATTGGCAACTTTACACTTACGCTATTTCGTTACGGCAATAGATGTCGGAACTAATTATAATGATGTGCAAAAACATAATAGAATTAATTTGTATTAGGTATTTTAATAGAGACAAAAAGGAGATCAGTTGATTGGAAAGTCATTGACTTTGCTCATCGTAAAGATTTTTTGGCTCATATATATTTTGGGATTTTTTGGTAGTATTTATTGGAGTGATTAGGAGCTCGATTCAGATTCGGGAAAACCTCGACAGGAAATCACGTGAACAAAAAGGCTATAGTAAAACTAGGCTCTGGGAAACATGTCGCGCGAGTCACTAAAAATAAAATACAATACAAATATGCTTTATTGCTCATCAATATGAAATAGAACACCATCATCTTCCTCGCGTTGTCCCGGCATTGTCACGGCTCATGGGAGCCTGGGGTCAGCTTGGCAACTAATCCCAAAAATTGGCGTGGGCACTACTTTTTACGAAAGCGACTGTCATCTGACCTTCCAACCCAGAGGGTAAACTAATGATGGCAATAATGTTTCCTTCACCGATAAGCGGCTAGGAAATATCAAATGATATTTCGTACGAAAAACTCATTGGTACGAGCCGGAGGCGGTGGCGCGCCAGCTCGAATACCATCCTGTGCACGTTGGCCGACCGGTGGTACTTACCGTGGTTGAAGCACTGGGTGCAGCTAAATGTCCAATTATGTAAACAATTGGGTTCTCTGTCTTTTCGCCGAAAATTGTATTGCCGAATTTCACTTGCCGACCAACTTTTCGCAGTTTCATTTGGGCGAATTTCATTTCCCAACTTTAGGTACATAATCCAACTTAAATTAACCCAACCTAGTAAGCAATTTTCATTTCCCAACTATGGGGTTGGGAAATGAAATGGTTGCGAAATAATTATTTAGTAATAGTTATTCGGCCAAACGAAAAGTCTGCGAAAAGTTGGTTGGGAAGTGAAATTCGGCAATACAATTTTCGGCGAAAAGACAGTATACCAAAAAATTGTTTTAATTATGTGTTTGTACTAACCCTAGATTTAAGTATTAGTATGTTACTAGTAACGCATTATGGACTTTTCTTCGAAATAAATGATTTTTGATTCGATTTGTCCATTGATCTCATCACAAGGCTCGTTCCATTGTTCTAGGAGTTGTAGCTCGCAAATGTACAGGTTTATATCCAAATGGTCTCTCAATAAGGTATATTCAGGAAATGTACAATTCTTGCCAAGTATTTCTGAAAATCACCCATAACTCCAACACATTAGAGTCCTTTTTCGGAATTAATCGACATTTTGAAGTAATACTTATTATTTCTTGAAAACACCTTATATCTATTGTCGTCGACAAGTGGAGCCATGTTTAAAGCAAGTCGTTCTAGGGGCGCGCAATCTCGGTAGTTACTCCCACGATATAGCTCTGAATGCGAATGTAAAGTTATCTATGTACATGGGTCTTGTATGAGCCTCGATGACGTTGGATGAGGTGTGTAGGTGATTTACATTATTATTATTTTTATTTAATTAAGAAACAAACAGTCGTTTACAAACAATTTTACAAGAATATTTCTTAAATTAAGACCTGGAGTTTCCTTATTGTATATAAATTGCAGTCTATAAAACAACAAACAAAAATAGGTACTAGCTAGTTAAGTTTGAAGGTATAGGTAGACTCACGAGAGCCGGCGGCGCACGTTTTGTGCACAATTCAGTCAAATGTATTTAATATTTTGCCAATTTTCGTAAATCGACCCGTCCCATAGGTACATAAGTATTGATAATAAGGTTTAAGTGTAGAAATTTATGAGTATTGACATATTTACCGGAAAATGACATAAATAATGAAAAAAATACATAATTAATTAACGAAAAGCACTTTTTAGTGAATTAACAGAACAGTTAAACAAATCTAAATTGTTAAGTTTTTCATTTTTTTTTGTTAAGTTTTTCATACAGCTAAGTATTACATTATTTACATAATAAGTTGTAATCACGTAGAAATGTTATATAATGACACAGTTCGCATTGGAGGATCTGCTTACTTGTGACTTAATTCGAAAACATACAGATCGATATATCATGGCGGCGTTTAGATAGATATGTCATGGCCAGATCTTAGATTTGATCATTTCAAGAAATGATCGCTTTTCCGCATCATAAAAAAAGCGGGCAAGTGCGAGTCGGACTCGCCCATGAAGGGTTCCGTACCATTTATGACGTATTAAAAAAACTACTTACTAGATCTGGTTCAAACTAATTTTCGTTGGAAGTTTGCATGGTAATGTATATCATATATTTTTTTTAGATTTTTCATTCCGTTATTTTAGAAGTTACAGGGGGGGGGACACCCTTTTTTTCACTTTGGAAGAGTCTCTCGCGCAAACTATTCAGTTTAGAAAAAAATGATATTAGAAACCTAAATATCATTTTTGAAGACCTATCCTTAGATACCCCACACGTATGGGTTTGATGAAAAAAAATTTTTTTTTTAATTTTTATGACGTATTAAAAAAAACTACTTACTAGATCTCGTTCGAACCAATTTTCGGTGGAAGTTTGCATGGCAATGTATATCATATATTTTTTTTAGATTTTTCATTCTGTTATTTTAGAAGTTACGGGGGGGGGGGGGACACACTTTTTACCACTTTGGAAGTGTCTCTCGCGCAAACTATTCAGTTTAGAAAAAAATGATATTAGAAACCTCAATATCATTTTTAAAGACCTATCCATAGATATCCCACACGTATGGGTTTGATGAAAAAAGATTTTTTGAGTTTCAGTTCTAAGTATGGGGAACCCCCAAAATTTATTGTTTTTTTTCTATTTTTGTGTAAACATCATAATGCGGTTCATAGAATACATCTACTTACCAAGTTTGAACAGTATAGCTTTTATAGTTTCGGAAAAAAGTGGCTGTGACACAATCGGACAGACAGACGGACATGACGAATCTATAAGGGTTCCGTTTTTTGCCATTTGGCTACGGAACCCTAAAAATCAAACCCAACCATATCATGAAGTGATCAATTCTAAAATGGCATTTCAATAAATTATTACAATCTATGATCTGGCCACGACAAATACATAAACTGCTAAAATTTTACTTCCAGTAGTCAGGTAAGAAAAGAATCTCTTTCGTAATTTCTTCTAGCTAACTACCTTGGTTAATACCTAGATAAGTAGGTATAACAAATAACGAAGATTTTTTAAACCAATACACATTTCAGTATTTAAGTATGGCTTCAACAACAAGTTTAAGTATATAATTAGTTGCCAATTTAAGATTCAGATTCAGATTTTTATTTGCAGGTTTTTTATTAATATTCCTCGTAGTCGAACCGCATATGCGAGAAACGGTTTCATTAGAAGAGCATGCAGGATGTATGATGATAAGTTTCAAAATGTAGATATTTTCAGTGAAAAGTTCGGTAGTTTCAAACAACTTACATTGAAATGTATTAATGGACTTAAATTCGATAGCTAACTTTAATTTAATTGCAATTATTGTTTGTTATTACTGTTATTGCAAAGTATTCCATCTTTGTTTTTATTTTTGTTAGGATGTACGAGCATTATTTGTAACTTCGTTTTGGCAACTTAGAATTTCGGGTTTAGTTTAGTAATTATATGTATTTAGGTTATATGGTTTTCATACTATATTTAAGGAAACTGTAGGTCTATAAGTCTATTACCCTATATTGTAACAATTTATCAATATAAGAGACTGTTTGTTTCTAAATAAAGAAATGAAAATAAATCAATTGAATAACTACCTACAGACTGACCTTTGAGCTAATTTTAATTCTCACCACGCCCTCAGTTCGTTATCCATTTAAAAATAAACAGATATGTGAGCCCCGATTCTTTGCAGATTGCCACAGATAAACAAATTTCTCAATAGAACCAAAAGTTTAATTGGTAAAGTTTTTAGATAAGGGCGATTAAGGAAACAAGTGCTTTTTAGATACAGGGCTAAGTGAGAATGTATGTTTGTGTGTCTGGCCTTTTAAGATATCGACATGTCTAGAATTTGCAATTATTGGAACAGACAGACCAACTGTGGCTTGCAAAACAGCTAATAATAATATCTAATTTAGTTTAAAAAATCGGGTGTAAGAATCGTGGGTGTATTATTTTAGAGAGGACACATTGGATCTTTCAATATTTAGTGATAGCTATCAAACACACAGTCTTTATTGACAAGACTGATTACAAATCGTAGCCCTCTTTACATTCCAGTGGGGCAAACTAGTAAGTTAGATCAAAGAGAATATCAAATATAGGTAAGAGAGGTATGGGCATAAGAGAGGTATGGGCATTGTGAATGTCATCTCGCTTTGTGTGGTAGGGCACAGCCAGTGGATGTCATTCCAGATGTAGAGCAGAGCCCAACTGGGGAAGTACCTCCACCTTACAGAAAACAGCAGCCAAATAACACTAGACCCTACTCATAGTGTTGAGTTCCTGCCGGTGAGTAAGGTTGCCAGAGCTCAACGAGGGGAGGGGGGGCTAGGGTCGGCAACGCGCATGTAACTCCTTTGGAGTTGCAGGCGTACATAGGGTACGGAGACTGCTTACCATCAGGCGGGCCGTGTGCTTGTTTGCCACCGGCGTAGTATAAAAAAAAGGTGCATTGTCAAAGAAAACTTTGTAGCCACAGTAAATTTACTGCCATCTTTCGATACATGATTAAAACTTTTGGTACGCCGTTTGACTTTGATCCTTATTCTTTCACTTGTATGTGTTAAATTTGTTAAATATCAAAATGTGGCGCCATCTAATAGATCATAGGCCAAAGGTATGGCGGCATGTTTCGAGCGATGGCGTGTCCGGTAATATGGCGCTACTTTTTGATCACACAGACTTCTCCCATTCCTTCTCATTTAGACGTAAATTGACGACTTCTCTTCTCGATGTCATCTTTCTTCTGTATTGCTAGCGCACCTTGATTGAAACCGTACAATGTGAGGTCAAATCATTTGATGTAATCATTAGTCTCTTAAATAAGGTAGATGACACGATTCAACCGGTTTCCGATATGTAATATACAAGAATGTACACAATAAAATATAAAAAGTCACAATACCTACAAGTATACTTATGAAGTCATCGCAGTATCTACCAATTTTCCTGCAACATTACTGCATTGTGTATGCAACGGATGCATGTGAATTCATGGTTTCAAATGTAGCAATAAAAATACTTGTCCGACATCAATATCTTGGGAACCGTTACCTGCTTCGAAATGCGAAATAAGTTGTAGCCCTGTCATGGAAGGTCCACGACCTTGGTGACAAATCCAAAAGGTCCATGACTCAGCTACAAATATTTTTGTCAATCGGACATTCTTATAAAATCAGGGTCGTTGTGCCAACTACTGGGTCATCGAAGATATATTTCGTCACTAGACACACAAGAGTGAAGGACGACGAATGCTCGACTTCAAAGTCTGGAGCATCGTCGCAAGGTTGCCAGCCTAACGATCTTTTATAGGATACATTTCGGGGAGTGTGCTGAGGAATTGCACAACCTTATTCCTCCGTCCCCATTTCACCATCGGACTACCAGACAATCGGCACATCGGCATCGCTTCATGGTAGGTATTCCACAAATACGCACGAAGCGTTTCGCTTCAACATTCCTTATGCGAACTGCCAAGGAGTGGAATGCCCTGCCCGAGTCTGTGTTTCCGTATGAGTACAATCAGAATCTCTTCAAGGCTAGAGTAAATAGGTATCTCATAGGTGTGATCGTGGTCAAACGCCTGCCTATCTTCCATAAAAAAAAGAGAAGCTTAATAAGCATTATTAAAAATAGAAGAGGAAAAATGATCCGCAACCTGTTGCGACACGACCACTTCATCAGAAACATCATAGAAGGGAAGGAGAGGGAGGGGAAGACCAAGAAAAACTTATATGAGCCAAGTAAAGGAGCATGTAGCCCGTGTCGTACCAGGACACTAAAGGGCTGGCTTCGGATCGACCAAGGTGGAGACAACGACATCAAGCTGCACCGACAAGAGCCCTGCTCTTAAATTAAAGGAGAAGATTTCTTCACTCTTTTACTTTCCATTAAGGGTTCAAGCTAATTTGGTTGTCAATAAATTGCTCAACAATTAAAGTCCGTGACTGTACGAGAGACTAAGTCGCCTCCGATGGTATGGCCATATAAGCCGCAGACTACGTCGGAAATAGATGCCTCAATCTCACTGTCCAAGGCCCTAGATCACGCGGCCGCGGTAGGCCTAAGAAGCGCTGGCTGGAGGTCGTGAGAGCGGACATGGAAGAGAACAATCTCACATCTGAGGATGCCGAAGATCGGGCAAAGTGGAGAAGATTAAGTAGGAAAGCGGACCCTGGCGCTAGGCCGGGAAAACGCTAGGTTGAAGAAGAAGAAGACTGTACGAGAGACTAAACTACTTCTCTGCTCTGACCACATAACTTGGTTCTGGGTCAAAGTGCAACCACACCGCTGCAGGTGGCACAGCGGCCATTTATTTTGCACAAGCAAGAACCATAGATTTTTTTTACTGTAACGGATTGTGTTCAAAACTTATAAACTATATAAATAACCATCAATCAGTCACTGATTTGAAACACCCCTCACAAAAACCCCCGGCAAAAATTACAAAGTAACTGTTTAAGTAAACCTGTTGAATGTCGAATGTCAGTGCTTTTTTTATCCAGGATATCGTTTTTTTTCTTATTTGGAAGCCAAAGGAAGGGCTTTTTAGTGTTAACACCTTGTTTTTTTATACTTCTGTTTTTGATGTAGGTTGTAACCACAGATAAAGGGTTCCACGGACTTTGAAAGCTCGCGAGCGCTTTTCGATAAGTATACCTACATTGCTGTATGTGCAAGAAATTCAATCGACCTCTAAATGCTGGAATATATCGCTAATCGCATGAGATTTGTTGCAAGGCGAGCGAAGTCCTTAACATAGAATCATGTTCAAATCGTGTTGATTCAACACTCCATATAGCTTCTTTTTTTACGGCGCGTAATTCGAGTAGTTATGCACATTGTACATGAAATAAACAGTGGAACGTCATCCGCATTCAGATCGTGTTGGAATCCGAAATTCTTTGCTTTATGTCTTATCGTGAACACACGCATTTTGCATAAACAAAGAATTTGAGAATTTGCATATCGTACTGTGTAATCCACTTCTTTATGTACTTATTCTGAAATTGACAATTATTGATTGCTAAAAAACATTTATTATAATGTTAGACGAAAACTGCACCATATTTCCATATAAAATTACGTTGTTAATATGGTATATTTCTTAATTTATGTTAGAGTCATAGATTATGACATAATCTGATATTCATATGGTATTATGTCACATTACAATACAAGAAATATAAAATTGGGATATGTATATGCATATTCGCTTTAACATTTACATAAAGGTATAAATTTAATCCGTCTAGCAATGCGGCTTCCGGCTTGTGAAACAGAAGCACTGATATTAATCGTATTTGAAAACTCATTTTGTTTTTTTTTATTTTAATTAATAGTTTTTCTGTTTGACAAACTAACTAACTAACTGCTTTGGCTCAGCGATCCAAAAAGAATCTTGGCCTCCGAAACGAGAGAACGCCATCTGTCCCGATCCAGCGCGGTTTCCTGCCATGAATTGGCATTCAGCCGACGCAGGTCCGCCTCCACGACATCACACCAGCGGTACCTGGGGCGCCCGATCGGTCGACGGCCGGTTGGTCGCCCCAAGTACGCTTCCTTGACTACGCGATCCTCCCCCATTCTGAGTAGGTGACCGAGCCAGCGAAGTCTGTGGGATTTAGTTACGCCGATGATATTGGGCTCAGCCACCAACTCTTCGATCTCGGCATTTTTCCGGATCCTCCAGGAGCCGTCGTCACTTCGGACAGGTCCCAGGATCTGAATCAGGTTTTTCTGTTTGACAAGTTGATACAAATATGTTCAAAATGCCTAATAATATCTTAATACTGACTTTTTTTATACTACGTCGGTGGCAAACATGCATACGGCCCGCGTGATGGTAAGCAGTATCCGTAGCCTATGTACGCCTGCAACTCCAGAGGAGTTACATGCGCGTTGCCGACCCTAACCCCCTCTCACCCCTCGTTGAGCTCTTGACTCTTTTACACCTTCAAGCATGGGGATATTTATGGTATGGGGAGTTAATTATCAGAATGGAAAATGTACAACATATCCATTTTAAACCAACATTTTAGTTGATTTTCGTATAAAAAAGAAAAAAAAACGTAGTTAGAAAGTACAGTGATCTGGAGCAGAAACTTATCATTTTCTGCATACTTTTTAGAAATTAAAATTCAATTTTATGTCTATGTCTCAATAAGGTGCACACACCATACGACTTACTAGACTTAAATCGACCAGGATATGAACCGTGATTATCTTTTATATATTGTTTTTGAGCTCCCGATATTTTTTATTTATTTTAAGTCTAATCAAACTAAGCGTGAATCATTCAAAACTGTCATATGTCATATGACTTACGAAAGAAATGTTTATTTATTTTTATTTTATTATAGGACATTATTACACAAATCGACTAAGTTCCACGGTAAGCTCAATAAGGCTCGTGTTGCGGGTACTTAGACAACGATATATATTACACGTGGTAGGTTCTTATAATATGATATAAAAGAATAAAACAATAAAATAATAAACTAAAAGAAAAAATAATTGCCAAAAAAAATCCCGACCCGGGTACGTCCTTAAACTACGTCCAAAAGAGAGGTATGGGCATTGTGAATTTCATCTCGCTTTGTGTGGTAGGGCACAGCACAGCGGATGTCATTCCAGATCTAGAGCAGAGCCCAACTGGGGAAGTACCTCCACCTTACAGAAAACCGCAGTCAAATAACACTAGACCCTACTCATAGTGTTGTGTTCCTGCCGGTGAGTAAGGTTGCCAGAGCTCAACGAGGGGGGGGGGGTTTAGGGTCGGCAACGCGCATGTAACTCCTCTGGAGTTGCAGGCGTACATAGGGCCGTATGCTTGTTTGTATTAAAAAAAAGCGGCCAAGTGCGAGTCGGACTCGCGCATGAAGGGTTCCGTACCATTTATGACGTGTTAAAAAAAATCTACTTACTAGATCTTGTTCAACAAATTACCACTTTGGACACACATTTTACCACTTTGGAAGTGTGTCTCGCGCAAACTATTCAGTTTAGAAAAAAAAATGATATTAGAAACCTCAATATCATTTTTGAAGACCTATCCGTAGATACCCCACACGTATGGGTTTGATGAAAAAAAAAAAAACAAATATTTTATGACTTATTAAAAAACTACTTATTAGATCTCGTTCAAACCAATTTTCGGTGGAAGTTTGCATGGTAATGTATATCATATATTTTTTTTAGATTTTTCATTCTGTTAATCTCAATATCATTTTTGAAGACCTATCCATAGATATCCCTCACGTATGGGTTTGATGAAAAAAGATTTTTTGAGTTTCAGTTCTAAGTATGGAGAACCCCCAAATTTTATTGTTTTTTTTCTATTTTTGTGTGAACATCTTAATGCGGTTCATAGAATACATCCACTTACTAAGTTTGAACAGTATAGCCCTTATAGTTCCGGAAAAAACTGGCTGTGACATAATCGGACAGACAGACGGACATGACGAATCTATAAGGGTTCCGTTTTTTGCCATTTGGCTACGGAACCCTAAAAACATCAGTTAGAGATAACTCTTATTACTTATGCTGATTTATTTAAATTTGATTTGTACCCCGCTTTGCGTGCCGCCGTCTCCTTGCGGCATCTTTTCCACTCTAAGTTAAATTTCTTGGGCTCCAAGGCTTCATACTCAATAAAAATAACAATCCCAACGCCAAAGTGATATTTATTATCGTAATATATATCGCGTTTCGGCAGTTTTTTTCGTTGGCCAAACTTTGCATACGTAAAATGCGATCGAGAAATGTTTCCATTTTTCGTTCAAAGACCTCGAAAGGCTCGTTTGTGCTTTTTGATAATGTTTTTTTTTGTTTTATCACAATTTGAAATCCTTTAATTGACCAGTGATAGGTGAAATAAAAAAGGTTCGGTAAGTGTGTAATATATTAAGGATTTCAGGATATAATATAACCTTAGTTTGCGTATACAAATGTCGTCAAATTCATAGTAGAGTTTACAACTTCAAAATACGAGACAATTCATTTACATGCTCATCCTACATACGCAGTTAGGGTAAATCGTCAATTACTGGCCACTCTTTAATAACTGGCCACCTTATACTAAAAATTAATTTTATTCACCTATAAACATAATTCATTTTAGTATAAGATGGCTAGTTACTGAAAGGTGGCCAGTTATTGACACCTTAACTAAAAATTAATTCTGTCTATAGGTGAATAGAATTCATTATTAGTTAAAGGTGGACTGTTATTAAAAAGTGGCCAGTAATTGTCGATTTTGATTATTGAGTAGTAAAATATTGTGTCACGGTACACATTAATAAGACCAGTACCCCTAGTGTAAATAAATTCGATTTCGAATCGTGACGTACGCGTTTGCGTTTAGTCTCATTTTGTATTGGATTTAGAAAGAGCGCGCCAAGCGGGACGTTTTGGAAACTCAAAATCCTATACAAAATGAGACTTAACGCAAACGCGTTCGTCACGTTATGATGTCCATTAAATTTACACTAGGGGTACTGAATATTGGAAGAACTCCTATATTCTACTATAAAAAATAAAAAAATATAAAAAAAGCAGTAGTTCAGTTTAATCTAAATAAATTAATATGCTGCACACTCCTCATATTGTCTTCGGCAATATTTATTTCATGCCATAAAGCTATCTGGATTATGATGTTATTATTAGAATTTATTTTTGACGATCACAATATCGATTCATATAAATTGACATAAATGTAATTTATAATGCAATTGTATGTTGTGTAATAAATAAATTTGAACCGGAATGAATAAAATATACTTATGACCGGACGAAGTGTTTAGAACAAACTACCTACCAGTGGCGGATCGTTCAAAGAACTCGATTCCCACCGGCTTGTCTAATTTCAGCCCGTTGAGTACTTTCACGATCGGTTCATGGAGAAAAGGAAAGCAAAATTAGCTCCGGGTTCCCTATGAATATTTGTGACGCGCCGCCACTGCTACCTACACAATACTTCACATTACCACTTCTACTCAGCTGCTGACTGTACTGTACACGCCTTTGGAGTTGCTAAGCAGCCCAAGATTATATTTAGGTGACAACGATACACAGGTAAAAGGGTGTTAGCAATTATACCTATAATTCGGTCCAAATATAAGTAAGCTAAGAATTGGCCAATGCGAGTTGGGCTCATGTCGTAAGGGTTCCGTTTATCACACAATATTTTAAATTCAGATCAGATTTTAAAATAAGATCAAACACCGCTTACTTATTATTTCACAGGCCTATAAATCCCGGTCTTTCGATAGGCTTACGTGGGGATATAGATCCAACACGTAGAGGCCCCTTGGAGAGCTTTAATGCCATGTACAACACCTGCTGGAGCCCGGTCACAGGTGCAACAATAGACACCCATGAACCGGCCGCAGCAGGCATTGGGACTATTGTAGAAAAAGTGAACAGTCTGAGACAAAACAAAGATGTCCGCAAATTATTTATCATTATTATTGTAGCACTGGTGGCCTAACGGAGGTTGCGGGTTCAAACCCCGGCTCGTACTAATGAGTTATTCGAAACTTATGTAAGAAATATCATTTGATATTTACCAGTGGCTTTTCGGTGAAGGAAAGCAACGTGAGAAAATCGGACTAATCCCAATAAGGCCTAGTGTAGCCTCTAGGTTGTAAGGTCAGATGGCAGTCGCTTTCGTAAAAACTAGAGCCTACACTAATTCTAGGGATTGGTGGCCAAGCGGACCCCAGGCTCTCATGAGCCGTGGAAAAAATGCCGGGACAACACGAGGAAGAAGAATAAAACACAACACTGATAAAAAAACACTTAAGTATTAATAATTCTGATCTTTTTATATACCTAATTTAGACTGTAGAGATTAATTCAATTTTAATTATTAAATTTGAGAAAATTGTGACATTATTATTATTCCTAAGTCTATATTCAGTATTGTACGTATAATTTATTAATTCAATTCAATTCAATTTAATTTATTGCAATTAATGCATGTTAGACACTAAGTAATGTAATGTCAATTAGCAAGCTGTTAAGTGCTGATTGATTGAAATAAACAAATGAAAATGAAAATGCAAATGAAAAAAAAGTGGCTGTGACATAATCGGACAGACAGACGGACATGACGAATCTATAAGGGTTCCGTTTTTTGCCATTTGGCTACGGAACCCTAAAAAACTACATAATACGATTCTTGAGATATAGCTTGACATCCAGACGGCAGATAACGTTCTAAGCTTAGTAATAGGGTTCCAATTGTCACCCTTTTTGTACGGAACCCTAAAAACCCGCTCTTATCATGTTTTTGGTATTTTATAATCCCTAATGCACTTAAGACGGGTTTTGTAAAGGCTTTCCTCTTGATTTTGCATAAAAAATCGCTTTGTGGTTAGAGGTTTATTTTATTTTTAGGCCTTTTGATAACATAAAGGTAATTTAGTGGCAAAAAATGTTATTTATCAATCGCTGTTTGGGTTTTCTTGGTATGAAATGAGTCAGAAGTTTTTTTTTTTTTTTTAGTTTATTTCACAAATCACAATATACAATGTACTTATAATTAAAGTTTCGCCAAACTGTAAAACAGTTTGTTGGCGATGCGCTCCAACTAAACTAAACTAAACTAAACTAAACTAAAACAATAATAGGTACTGCTTGAAGATTGAAGTGCAATGCCATATAAGGAACATTTCAATTCAGTGTGTAATACATAATAATAATAATAGGATTCTTAAAATATTAATTTTATTCACAAATAATTAAATTATTGCATGTTGTTGATATTTTTCGTTTAAATTTTGTTTAAATGTATTATTAATTAGTGTACTTAGCATGCAAGAATCAATTTATCAATGGTAATATTTATGTCAATCTGTATGGCATTAATAAAGCTCTATTCATTCGTTCATGTCCTTTTTTTTTAATCTGATTTTTGTGTTGTTGGAAAAGTCACCTGTACTTTAAAAAAAAATTAATATATGGGAAACCGATCGGAAAACATAAACACTAAAAAATGCGCGTTTTCTTAGAGATAAAAGACCTAGCTAGATCGATTTTTCGCCCCCTGGTATAAGAAATTTCTTTGAAATCGTTAGAGCCGTGTCGGAGGTCCCCGAAATATATAAATATATACAATACAAGAACTGCTCGTTGAAAGGTATAAAATTATAAATCTGTTTTTGGTTTTATCGGAAAAGTCACCTGTACTTTTTTTGGAGAATTTAAAAACTATTCAGTTAACTTTAATTTATTAAGAGGAAATACCCTTCTCAGGTTTGAATTTTTTTTATTAAATATCTCCTAAAAATCGCAGAAATAGAGGTTTTGTTCTCAACAATTTCCTCCTCCAAAACTTAACCAACCTGGTGACAGACGGACGAATGGACGGACGGACATCGGAGTCTTAGTAATAGGGTCCCGTTTTACCCTTTGGGTATGGAACCCTAAAAACTGTAAGTACCTGCGGCGGTATCATGGTTCCATTTTTATCACTTGTCACTATGCCCGTCACTTTCGAACTTGTTACTTTCGTTACTTGTTAGAACGTGACAGGTATGGTGACAAATAATAAAGAGCCGACCATCTGAGCCCTAAAGCACATTGTTTTGTCACGCACATTTTCCTCGTGTCACTAAATGTCATCAATCAGTACCCCTAGTGTAAATTTGATCGACATCATAACGTGACGAACGCGTTTGCGTTAAGTCTCATTTTGTATAGGATTTTGAGTTTCCAAAACGTCCCGCTTGGCGCGCTCTTTCTAAATCCAATACAAAATGAGACTAAACGCAAACGCGTACGTCACGTTTCGAAATCGAATTTATTTACACTAGGGGTACTGTTGTCATAGACCAATATTAACATAATTTAAATACGGAGCGGAACCTATTCACTCTTGAACTATAATTACACCCAAGCTATTATTACCTTACTCTTTTCTATTACAACAGGTTGCATGATCGAGGTCTTATCCTGATTTTGGTCGAAACCAGTATATTTGGGCCAAAAACTTTTTCACCCCACCAACTCGTAAGAGCTGTTTGTTTTTCTTCAAAAACCGATGAGAAAGCTGCATTTATCCCCAAGAGTGTCAAAGTAATTTGATGAAAATTTTGACGGTTTTCCAGCGTTTCCTCAAGTTGGTTGGTAGAATTGACTTTTATTGGATGATTTTTAATGATTTTAATGGCATTTGGAATTGATTTGAAATGTTTTACAGTAAGTACCTATTTTCCTTGCGTTATATTGGTGAAAACAATTTGTTTCACTCGTTAGCAAAGTTTGTTAACCCCTCGTGCATTGAAACCCTCGCAACGCTCAAGATTCCATTTTTCGTACCAATTACTACGTTCGTGGTTTGATTGTGACAAATTGTGGCAATTTTTTTTTTAATGTAACAATGTAACGGTTCTTAGTTAATATTGTAATGGTCATGGGTATGTTCTTTTTTAAGTAATTTTGTATGTTAGTTTTTATATCAATAAATTATTTTGAATGTTAATTTCTTTGTGTGTTGTTGGCAAACGCGTCGCCATTGACTCTAACAGCGCCACGGATTGCCGCGACATTATGCTGAGTGGGAATCCTACTTTAGCGTCCAAATGTTTTTTTTTATGTCTGCATGCCTTCTTTTTTATGCACTATGTTGTGGCGTTAAATAAATGTATTTTTCTGACCTCCGGGCGAAAAGCGTCAACTTTGCTCCCGCTGCGCTAAAAGAAGTTGCCGCTTTCCGCCTCCGTCGAGCAGAAAAATAGTATGCGCACCACGTGAGGAAACGTAGGACATTCCATCCCGCGTGTTATTTTACACGCGGCATGCAATTTCCTAATCCCCTTCCCTCGGGACACAAATAACTATTCTTTCTTTCAAATATTTATTTATCATTCAGCAGATTTTTAGGACATACGTTGAAACTGCGGTTATATAGTTAAAGAATAGTGGATTAAGTGGATTTTATCTATTATCTATCCATCATTTTGACAACGAATCAAAAATCGGCCCTAATACCTCTACAGCTTATACTGATTTGGCGTTCAGTTAGCGATCGAAATGACATTACGCCTGAGAATATAAATTACTATACAATGAATTTCTAATACGGTGACTCACACACACCTGCCTCGAGGGTTTAGTGAGGTCACTAGGAAATGTGTGACATTGATGACCTTTCATCACAAGGTAATTTCAAATATTTAAGTATTGAACCACTCCTTATACACACGTAGTCACAGCGGCTAAAATGTTCACAATTATCTGAACGAAACATAGATGGTAGGATCGTATAGATGTGCTATACCGCGTGCGCCCGTGAGCGACAGAACAATACACAATGCAACAAAATTAAAAACATGTTTTAACATTCTTGACAACATACCAAAAACAACCTACGTAATTTGGTCGGGTTCATTGTTACCTACCATAAAAACGGTGGTGAATAAAAAACGTCTACGTCACTTAGGGGTTTTTAGAAGTAGGCAGAAAGGATAAGCGAGACTATGACAAGGATAAAAAATAGCGCTTTCTCTGCTACTCCTACTGAAAGATACATAAGACTATTCCGGTCTGTCAGTTCCCCCCACCACTTATGCCCGATTCATACTAATTTAATTCGACGTTTATGACAGCAAAAACTAAAATCGAAACAACCGTTTTTAGTGTCCCAACTCGGCCGAATTTCACCTTCCTATACAAACAGAAATTCGTTCTCATTTTAAAACTACGCGTTGGATTGTTATAAAACTTTGCACTTATGTACAATGACATGAGGTATTTCTATGCCTGTATTTAGTTTATACAGCTCCAGCTTATAAAACCAATGACATTTGTATGAAAATTTTTAATTCGCTGTTTTTTTTTTAACTATGGTATCTGAAGCTACATAAACTAATTACAGGTATAAATACTTATACATACTCTATCCTATTGTGAGTTCAAATTTCAGAGAGATTTATCACTTTAATCATTGCTAAAAATCGTCCTAGAAGTTGAAAATCGTGTCTTTCCGCCACATTTTACGATATTTGCGGAACGCAGTGAGATGTTTATATCTTAAAAATAGGTACCTAGTCTAAATCTAGCTTAGTATGTAGGTAAATTAGGCTCTCGACGAGTGTGTACAGTCATTAAAATTGTTCTGGATGAGAGTAATGTGACATATTCACACTCGGACGACGCCAATATAGGCACAACACACGCGCCAGCCGAAGCTGCCAATCGCCTTCACTGCGGCGCTGAAACTTGACCCCGCTCAAACTGTATCACCAGGTTAGGGGTCGCGGGGTTGGAGAACGGACGGTAGCGATAAAGCTGGCCCACACCTGAGGCTCAATCGTCCCAAAAACGACGATGAAGGATCGCCCCCGAAGATGGGGTGCGAATGGAGACAGTCTCCGTAGCAAAAATGCGGACGAGACCCCTCACACCCTTGCGAAAGGTTGTCGAATGAGCTACAAGCAACGTAATGTTACATATGACTACGTATTTAGTTGCAAAACACGAAAAAGCTCAGTTTGTGAACTTTAATGGGCCATAAAGTGGTCAAATGGCCACCGTAACTTAAGGATGCAGCTTGGTGATTTATTTTATTACTGTTTTTTAAGTCAAACAAAAAAACCACCATAACTTTTGGTTAAAAATAAATGGTAAAATTCTTGTGATTTAACGATCAGTAGAAAATGTTTACATTAAACTTATATTACTTATTCATACATATTATTATTGTAGTTTGTGGGCCTTTGAATGCCACGTCGACCAGGCATTGGTCTATTGTGACAGCCCTTTAAAGTTCATTACTGATGCCCGTTGAATCCAGGAAATTCCAGATTCTTTGGGCCGTAATGTTCTGTACCTCATAGGGTTGCAATACGTGCCGCCCTAGGTGGGTACTTCTTTTTGACATTAGTGGTCCACAGGAGCAGAGAATGTGCATTGCAGTCTCCTCTGACTCATGGCAGAACCTGCATGTCGCGTCTTGTTTCTTTCCGATTTGAAACATGTGTTTGTTCAATTTACAGTGTCCAGTCAAAATTCTGGTCACCGCGCTTTGTGTCTTTTGAGCCCTAGAAGCTCCCTAGCAGTTTTGCTGTTGAACCCATAAGTTCATACATAAGTATGTATTTCAATTTCAGAAGGAACGTGCAACATAGAGGTAGTTAATCTATAGTACACTTATTATAAGTTCTGGTGGCCTAGCGGGAAGAGCGTGCGACTTGCAATCTGGAGGTCGCGGGCTCAAACCCCGGCTCGTGCCAATGAGTTTTTCGGAACTTATGTGCGAAATAGCATTTGATATTTACCAGTCGCTTTTCGATGAAGGAAAACATCGTGAGGAAACCGGACTAATCCCAATAAAGCCCAGTTTGCCCTCTGGGTTGGAAGGTCAGATGGCAGTCGCTTTCTTAAAAACTAGTGCTTACGACAATTATTGGGAGTAGTTGTCAAGCGGATTCCAGGCTCCCTTGAGCCGTGGCGAAATGCCGAGACACTGCGGGGATGGAGAAGAAGATACGTATTGTAACTACCTACATTTAATTTTAAATCCTGAAGAAAGGCCAGGTCAAGAGCACCCTAAGTAAGCTGGCGAGCGTATGAGGAATGTTATAAAAGTAAAGGAATCAAAAGAGCTATGTCAGGATCGGGGCAAGTGGAAATCCGTGGTGTGTCTACCTGTCCAGGAAACAGGCGTGAATATATGTATTTAATTATTCACCTCACCAGCTGGTAGAGTAGAGTAGATTGTTCAAAGGTTGATGAGAAAGTTGTATTTTATCCACATGTGGGGCAAAGTAATCAAATGCAAATATTGAGTTGTTTCCTTATTGAATTGACTTTTAAATGATAAATATTTAATGAGGTTCGTTTGGATTTAATTTGGTTGTTTTTGTTTGATATCTTACAGTGAATATTTTTTTCGGGTTGGTGTGGTGTAAAATTTTGTGTTTCACTCGGGGGCAAATTTTGTTTAACCCTTGCAACGCTCCAGACTTAATTTTTCGGACCATTTACTACGCTCGCGGTTCAATTTTGGAATCTTTCGCTTACTCGGGTATCAATATTAGCACAAGCGGTAAAACAACAACTTTGTCCCCTTGTAAAACAAATGACTATTAACATATTATTTAATAAACCTTTAAAATGTATTAAAGAGACTCGAACACAACTCTGGATCACTACCCCATCGTTCTGCCAACTGAGCTACTGAGACTTTACTCGCAGACAGCGACTTCCACCAAGGCTAAGTTGGCGCGCGTGTGAGTAATATGGTGACAACACGTGTTGTCAAAGCATACAGTGATTCTAGCTTATTCGATATATACTATTTTCAAAATTACCCCGTTTTCTAAGTTATGAATGCATACCTTAAAGGAGATAGGTAGAAGCGCTGGTGGCCTAGCGGTAAGAGCGTGCGACTTGCAATCCGGAGGTCGCGGGTTCAAACCCCGGCTCGTACCAATGACTTTTTCGGAACTTATGTACGAAATATCATTTGATATTTACCAATCGCTTTTCGTTGAAGGAAAACATCGTGAGGAAACTGGACTAATCCTAACAAGGCCTAGTTTACCCTCTGGTTTGGAAGGTCAGATGGCAGTCGCTTTCGTAAAAACTAGTATCTACGCCAAATCTTGGGATTAGTTGTTAAGCGGACCCCAGGCTCCCATGAGCCGTGGCAAAATGCCGAGACAACGCGAGGAAGAAGAGAAGAGACCTTAAAGTAGATTTTGTCTGAAAACCAGCCATATGTTAGCTTAGCATTTAAATTGAACGTGTTACATTGCAATGATGTCTGGGATCAAATGGGCGTGTGGCATTAACTAGACAATGCATTACGCAAGCGTTGGAACTGCTTATGTAAACACTGCTGACAGAGTCCATACAATACATACTGGCGTATAGATGTTACCATTACCTTTCTGGAAGTCTCGATATATATTTGGAAGCGCAAGGGTGAATTTAAAATGCGTTGCCCAGGACAGAGAAAAACGGGAAGAGATGTTAAAACGGTATTTGCGCGATTAGTGAATCCATCCAACTTATTGAGGGTAGTTGGTGTAAAAATATACAATAGCTTGAACCCCGAAATCAAAAAGGCAACTTATTATGAGTCGGTTCGGCCCGATTCGACGAATGATTAAGACACGTTTGTGATCTTGGAAAGATCTTGAAAAGATCGATAGCTAAACATGTCAAAATTGACGTTTTTTCGATTCCGCTGTGATCCCAATAAGATCTATCTACGATATTTCTAACGTCAAAGTGACATTGGTTGAGCATCGAACTGCTTCTGTCAAGAATTTATTTCTCCAAAATAATAGGTATTACAATTCACTTACATAGAGAAATACAAAAAATCATAATATACATTATTTAAATAGTGCACGAATAGCATAATATATATTCTAAAACAAAACAACTTATTTATTTTTGTAAGAAAAACTGGGTACATAGTGTGAATCGGCAACTGGTAAGCCAAGTACAGTACAGTGAGATTGTCATCGCGCGAGCGCGGGCGGACCGGGTTGTCGCACAGACCAGCGTAACGTGACCGAGACATTTGATTGTTCAATACTTACGCTATGGAAAGTCCAATTTAGCTAGAACCCTAAATGGTTCAACAATCACGAAGTCCTTTAAAAACTCCAAGGACTTCGCATTAAATCATTAATCATAATAAATAGATCATTATGCACATATGACAAAACAAAGATACGATCAATCAAATCGATTATTACTCGATAGAACCTTTGCAATCGAAAGTAGTCCAATGGAGTAGATAATCTATGAGGCCAATTCGAACGTACATATTAATAGATATCTGATATCATTTGCTTCTCATTTGCGCGTGCATTTCGCTCGTACTTGTATGTATGTATTGGTGGGAGCGAGATGCACATGCGAATGATAACAAAAATATATTATTTTGATATTAAAATGTAAGTTTAAATTGGACTCCTGTATATTTCGAACAATAGGATCAGGACCTGATTAAAATAGATTTCGATCGACAATGGTTTCATGTCCTTGTTGAAATGGGTTGTGAAAGACAATTGACAGCTTGGTAAAGGTAATAAAAATGCCAGAAACAATTTTTTTTTATGATATGGGAGGCATACTAGCAGACTGATCACCTGATCACCAGAGGGGCTGCGTTGTGGGTCTTTAATCTGGGAGTACGCTCTTTTCTTGAAGGTTTGAATGTCGTATCGGTCCGGAAATACCGCAGGCGACAGTTCATTCCACAGTTTAGCTGTGCGAGGCAGGAAGTTTCTGGAGCGCACAGTTGAGGACTGCCAACCATGATGATGAGGATGTTTGTCTTAAATACCTAATTTTGTAAGCTCACAGATGATGGAACATATAAGACAACTCGCGGTCAACACACATAGGCACTCTTGGACTAATTTATCGTTTATTATTCATCGTTTATCCCGGTTGCAGCTTCTACATATCTAAGTTTATTGACAAAATAGAAATGATAAGTATTTTAAGCGGATACGTTTACAAGTTACAAAAAAAAACCGGCCAAGTGCGAGTTGGACTCGCACAGGAAGGGTTCCGTACCATTATCTATAAAAACGGTCACCCATCCAAGTACTGACCCCGCCCGACTTTGCTTAACTTCGGTGATTGGATGAGAACCTCGAGATTGGAAAGCAATATTTATTTTATTCTGTTTTTAGTATTCGTTGTTATAATGGCAACAGAAATACATAATCTGTAGAAATTTCAACTGGCTAACTATCACGGTTCATGAGATACAGCCTGGTGACAGACGGACGGACGGACGAACAGCGGAGTCTCAGTAATAGGATCCCGTTTGACCCTCTGGGTACGGAACCCTAAAAACAAACAAGTAAGTTATGAATTTTAAGTTACTGTTTCTACTGATTTAAATATTGCTCAGCGATTTAAAAAACTCTCAAGAAAAAAAAAAACTTTTAACGAGGTGGCCTTTTGAGTACTTGCTTACCTCATTATAATCTGTCTGTATATCTATAATTCCGCCATTAAACTCAGGAAATGTTGACATTTCGTTACTTTTGTTAAGTGGGTTCCGAACTGACCTCACATCATGATTACTTATTGATTAAGTAGTCATTATGATAAATATATGTCGCTACCGAACAACGTCATGCTCTCTGAGCACACTAGATATTGGAAAAATCATTATAAATTTGATGGAAGCCATATTTGAAAAGGAGAATATGATTTTTTCTTCATATAGATTAAATTATTAAGTCGACACGTTTTGTGAGTTTCAGAGTGATAGATATTCTAATGTATGCAGCGAAAGCGATGTATTTAGACATAAACATAGATATAGAAGACATAGATTTTTTTTATTTAACACCACATTGAAAAATGTTTACAGGAAATTCTGCAAAACATTACATTATTTCATAATTTCGCTTGTCCCCAAATATTATCTTCTTTTACTTTATGATTTTTCAAGAGCTTTTCCGACCCTCTCCATATGCCCCCAACATTCATATTGTTTGTAAACCGCGAGAGAAAACCATGAAGTGATTTGACAGCAGAAAAAATGGAATACATTTTGACAGATGCACGAATGAAAGTATGCTATGAGTGCTATACTCTTTCCACGCTAATTTAGCACACACTTGGCAGTAAGAATGCATACATATCCTTATAAATTCTATATTTGACGTAGTACTTGTCATGAAAACATAGCGTGGTACGACTCATTTTTTTTTGTGCTACGTCTGTGGCATACAAGTATATGCTCCGTCTGTTGTATGTCTGCAACTCCAGAGGAGTTATATACGCGTTGCCGACCCTAACACTGCGCACCCTTGTTGAGCTATGGCGACCTTACCGGCAGGAACACAACACTATATTTTTTTTAAATTAGTTTATTGAGGAAACAAACAGTCAAATATTGATATATATAAGCTTAAGTGATAACAAACAGTCCTTTAGTTCTATTGAAAATAAAAGAATACCTAATTAATTACAGACCGAAACAGGGAAGGTCTTAGGCATCTTCTTGTCTGTCACGCATACAGGGACTTCAGAATATCGGTAGGTAATTAATAAATTTAAAATGGTATACAAAATCAATTAAAAATATATTTATCGCTATAGTTGTTATAAGTGCAAATAATATATAGTAACTAGGTACTATGAGTAGGGTTTAATGTTATTTGGGTCCGGTTTTCTGTAAGGTGGAGGTACGTCCCCAGTTGGGCTCTGCTTTAGATCTGGAATGATATCCGCTGTGCTGTGCTACCACACAAAGCGAGATGACATTCAAAATGTCCATACCTCTCTTTTGGACGTAGTTTAAGGACATAACCGTGGGTCCAAATAATACTGAGTCCACTCTATGACGATGTGGCCGATACACGACACGACATAATGTATGCGCTTTAATTGACACGGTCCAGTGGGCCAATAAACGTGCCATTGTCATTGCGATAGCGATTGCCAAATAATCGTGTTTATGTAATGATAAAGGATGGTGATTAGGCGATTCAATAATTTCTTAATCGGTGTTTGTTTTAGTAATTATGTGACGAGATTATTATGTAATTTATGCATGTTTGAAGTTTCTTTATACAAGCTTTTTTCTTTGAATTTATATTGTTGGATTGGATATACGAATGTTTCAAGACATCGTAATATTATAAAACGAACAGAACTTTTACGAGTAAGTAACGTCGAACCTTATAAAAGAATATTAAGGCGAAGGGTAGGGCAAGCTCTTTCCATACAAACTTTGTGCGCGTTTTTATTCATATTCATATTCATATTCCTTTATTGATAAAATTGCAAATTTTACAAGTCAAAAGGTAATACAATATATAATTAGGTCTATGTCAATTAAGAGTACAATTAAGATAATAAATAATAATAATCAAATTCAATTACAGTAAAATAAAAACAGTATAAAAATAATCAAAACAATTCAAATATCCAATAAATTAAATTAAATTATTATTATAATATTCTGACATGTCAAAATTATCAAATTAAATAATATAAAATATAACAATATAAAATATTAATAATCAACACAATTCATACATCCAATAAATTAAATTAAATTAAAATTCAAATCATTATATTCTGACATGTCATAAAAGGCATTTGTAGTCAGCCATTTTTTTAATCGATTGTAAAATATCAGGTCATTTTCAATAATCTTTATGTTGCCGGGTAGTTTATTATAGATACCTGGCCCCGCAACATATACCGTTTTGTTGGATTTCGCAAGTCGACAACATGTCGAGTCCAACATATTTTTGTGTTTTTGTGTAATACGTGAACTTTTAAATGTCTTTATTGGAAATAGGTGTATGTTACTTCTAATATATTTAATTATGTAAAATAGGTATTGTGATGTGAGTGTCATTATGTTACTATTTACGAAGAGTTGCCTAGCGGGTGTTCCGTGTGGGGCATATGATATAATCCGTACTGCACGTTTTTGCAAAATGAATACACGCTGCCATTCCGCAGCCGTGCCCCAGAACTCTAGACCATAGCACATCACCGAATGGAACAGCGAGAAGTAGCTAGCCCTTAGTTGCTGGTGCGGCAATATACGCGCCAGCCTGCTCAGTGCGAAACAGGCACCAGATAATTTGCCACACACGACATCAATATGGGCATTCCATTTCAAGGCCGTGTCTAACGTCACGCCAAGAAACTTAGTGCTATGTACCTGAGGAAGGACGTGGCCATCCACGTTAACACTTAGTGGGCGCGGGGGCCTACCCCCTAGGCTTATGTGCATCACTTGGGTTTTGTGTAGATTTAAAACTAAACCATTTGCAGAAAACCACCTCTGTAGCCTAAATATCTCTGAGGCTATAATGTTCTCTAGAGACGGAATTGCACTGGCGGTTATAATGTCACAGGCATCGTCCGCAAAGATATACATGTCCCCATTTACGATTTTAGGTAAATCGTTTACCTGGATCAGAAAACACAAATTTGCTAAAGACGAGCCTTGGGGCACGCCGATATCAATATTCCCGTTATCAGATTTAGTGCTATTCGTTTGTGTTTTCGCTACAGTTATTATTTTTGGCAAATATGCTTATTTTTCTGTTAGCTAGGGCTTGATGTATTTTTTTGAATAATTTTTGTTGTATTCTTTTTTTAAAAAAGGTAAATTTCTACCTCAAGTTCTGCGTATATCCAATATATACAAGCAAAAAATAAAATTAAATGGTATAGTGCCAAAACTAACGAGTAAATCGTGCACAAGATTTGTATGGAGAATGCCTTGCCCTACGCTGCGCCTTAACTATTAGAACTATTTACTGGCGTTCATCGAAAAAAATACCGAATCTGGTTAAGACCTGCTAAAAAACGAATGCAAATGCTCAGCAATGTTCTGCTCGAGTGTTCACTCAGGCATTCGCTCAAGTTTAATAATAATATTTTTTTATTCCGTAACTCAGTACTTACTACTTACATGGATTTCACCCAATAACCTAGTTTATTTTAGATTCCATCAACTTTCAATAGTCCTTACACCCTGGCGGGTGCTGCCTCTGCGTGCGTCCCATGACACCGGCAAGGGCAGCATCCGCTCGGTGTATACATTACATTTCATTAAAATGTCAAAAGGGCATCTACGTGTTGGCTTCGGCTCAGCGCACGCCTCCCAAAGGTCCGAAAACGTGATGATCCCGTGATAGTTCCGTGATGAGAAAGACATATACGTTTATTTATTCAGACAATAAGATCCACAAATTTGTTAGTAAGTATATTAAAACTAGAACCTAAAAACTATTTTAATGTCGTGCAAAATTCTTCTTGCCTTCTATTTGGCTTGACCGTTGAATTTTGGTTTTAGTTATAGTGCCCTGCCCTTATAAAATGAACAAATTTGATGACGAAATTGTACAACGTTATACAATATTAA
Source organism: Cydia pomonella (assembly GCF_033807575.1). Taxonomy (NCBI): domain Eukaryota; kingdom Metazoa; phylum Arthropoda; class Insecta; order Lepidoptera; family Tortricidae; genus Cydia; species Cydia pomonella. The sequence continues at coordinate 24,752,946 of NC_084708.1, forward strand.
ACGAAGATAACGTAGATTGGACGAAGTTTTTTGCGGATTCTGTTTTGTATCTATGCTTTTGACGAAGCCTGCGCTGTGGATTGATGATGGTTATGGTTAAACAAATGCTTGGATATTAAAATATAAAATACATCACACTTGAATAACATTAGCAATATAATCACTTTTCGACAGATGTATACAATTATTTTGTAATCTGACCTTTACTTGACAAAGTCAAGTAAAACAGCTGAATTTGTAACAAATACTTTAAATAAAAAGATAAATTGTCAATACAATGAATTATATCACGTACTTACAGAACAGGGTTACGAAGCCAAGATTTATCGCACGTATTGAACGCAATCGATTCCATTATGTAAGCGAATCGATCTATCGATCTGTTTCCGCTCGATCTGACGTTTTGCGATATTTGTGTTACTGTCACGTGACAGTGCTCTACATTTTCTGTGTTTATCTGTTAAGGTTAGTTGTGAAAAACGTAAGCTGAAGAATTCCATTGTCAGCTCATATTGTATTCAACAAATATTTTTAACTATTCGTGTGTTTGTGTAAAGGTAAGCCTTCCAACGTAAGGCAAGGCAAGTTTATGACCAATTTTAGGTAAAATTTTGGATTTTGGATTTTTTAAAAAGGTATTATTGTAAAGGCAATGTTGTAACGTTACATCAGTAATGCTGGTACGTTATCCAAACGTCACCTGAATCCTACAAAAAATAGGTTAGAAATATGTTTAATTTATAGTAACTTAGATACTTTTTGCTCACTACACCACCTTGACGAATTATTGTTTCGCTTTATTGTTGTTGGTAGTAAATGCCTGGCATTAAGTTATCCTGTTGTATTTTTTTATGTGAAATATAGTGCAAAATAAATAAATAAAAAGTCACACATTTTTCATGACAATACTGGTCAAAATTAAATAGGGGCCAGTAAGTGTTTTGAACGTTACATGAAAAGCACAACGTGAAAACAGGTTGTTTAGTGCCTCGTTCGTCTAATTTGAACGTCAGGTTAGCTATCTTTTCTGACCTCCAAAACAATCTTGTGCCTGCGAATATATATTTTTGAACATTTTAAAATTAATTTTGATAAGTCCTGAACTAAACTAAAATTAAAAAAAAAAGTGGAAATGGCCTATATTTTGATTGTAATGCGAAAATGAGTAAATCTTTAGTACTTTTAATTATTGGTGGCCGTAAAAATATCAAATTCTTAATCTATCTTGCATTTTACACATCCTGTATTTTTACAAAACGTCCTGTATTTTTTTAAACAGTAAAATAAGGTTTTAGTTGTTATGGCTTATAAACATTGATTAAGTAGTCAATAGTTTCACATATTTCAATAAACATGAAATAAGTTTTCTTGTAATGATGAAAATTCTTCGCAGCCCCTATTTTAATTTGAGTGGTACTTATACACGTTGCCCGTGAGCATTGCGAGAGATTTTAACAGTATATACCTGTACCCCTAGTGTAACTTTGATCGACATCATAACGTGACGAACGCGTTTGCGTTAAGTCTCATTTTGTATAGGATTTTGAGTTTCCAAAACGTCCCGCTTGGCGCGCTCTTTCGAAATCCAATACAAAATGAGACTAAACGCAAACGCGTACGTCACGTTTGGAAATCGAATTTATTTACACTAGGGGTACAGATCATATTTGAAGACTAATATGTCCTATAAACTTTTTTGTAATTCGCCTAACTTCAGAGCTAAAGCCACTTACAAAAAAAAAAATCTTTTATCATCATAAATGTCAAAAAGTGACAAGTAACACTTAGATAAAAGAAAAAGGTTTTACAAAAAATAGTTTAAATTATTTTTGAGTTACAGTTTTACAAATAGCGTTGGTATTTTATGAACAAATACCAACGAAAAAGAAAAAAAAAAAAACATTGTTTTTTTGTGAAGTTGACCTAAACTCATATAACATTTTTTCCTTCTTTTGGCCTCAGAAATGCGTGGTTAAAATATCTCGAGTTCCTCGTGGGCACCTTATATAAGTAAATAATTGTCGTATCCCACACATTGGCAATCAAACTGCACTCATTTTATATCCTCATTGAAACACCTAAACGCGCAGACAAGGACCTTTCCGAATTGCCTAAACTTTTGCACATTCCCATACCGAATAGTTCACACACCCTCATTGCACTTTCAATCTAAGCGTATTTATCTTAAGATTGTTTTTTGTTTGTTGCAGGTAAGGAATCCAGTGGTTAGATGCCGACAGATCGTGACTTATGATTTCATTATTGGCGCGCGCCGTGCGGCGCCTGCGCCTATATTCTTAACACTTTGCGAGTGTTTGGTAAAGGGAGGACATTTGGGCGTTGGTCTTTGGTTGAGAACGTGACATCGTCAGATTGGGAAGTGACGTTTCTAAATAATATGACGCTCTAGGCAGCGTATGGTGGAAAGCAGGCGTAAAAGCCATGACAGGCTGACAAGTCGTGGGTAGTCTCATTTTGTACATTATCAACCGTTAGATCCGTCGCGAGAATAAAGATCTCTGAAGAGTCTGCTCTAATATAAAGCCATAAAAGCCAGAAAAACTTAAATTAAAAAAAATGTATCGGGGTGACAGAAGCGGAAGAAAAGCGTTTTAACAAAAAAAGCAATCGATGAGTTCGATCATAAATAAATTTGCGCATTTTTAGAATCAGATATTTTTAGCTTTAAAAAAATCTAAGATTTGTTTTAGAACTTACATATGTTCGACATTTTTTTTTCTTTTTTTTTTTTTTTTTTCATTCACATTTAAAAATAAATTGAGGTCATTTCTGCTAGCAAAATGTTTTTATTCAGTTGAAGAGTTTTTCCAATACAATAATGAATCTATTTAATCCTGACATGTGCGTTGTAAATTATTTAATGAATTAAGTTATATTTGTTTTTTTATATAAGTATTTGTTTTTGTATGAATTGACATGTTATCAAATATTTATTTAATTGTAATTACTACAAATTTTGATTTTTTAACTTATTATTTTATTTTAACATTATTTTATTTCATTTTTACATTTCACTTATGAATTAATTGTTTAATTTAATCATAGAAAATTTATTTATTTGCTGACATGTCCACTCACTACTTAGTTTAATTAAATTATAAGTATGTAGTTTTCTAACACAATATATTATTGTTAAAGAAATAAATGAATGAATGAGTCAAGAAATCATGTGTTGAATAGATGTCATTACTACAGAAAGGCCGCAAGATTGCGAATTTAATTTTTGGCGACCGTAAATATGGTGATCTAAAAAGCGCTAGAATTTTTCAAAAACTCTGCTGGCTGAACGTACTGTAAAAAAATACTTGAGGATAGTTTGTTTGATACATAGAGATAGTCAACTATACTGGTAACCTTGAGTCAAATGGTCGCCTGCGTTTAAGCGTTGGGAATGACAGTATGCTTGCGACATGGGGATAACACCCTTTCGGTAATTGTTATATGGAGGAGAATGGTAGAACTATTTCAGAGTCATCTAAAATTTATTTAGAGTGCTTTTAATTTTAGAAATATTGCACACGTCTTTTTCTAATACAACCTTATAAAAATAGACTAAGGTCAGGTGGGGTAAGAGAAACCGTATGAGGTAAGGTTTTTTTTTTGCATAAGTTTTAATTTTGAATTATCATTTAATTTAAGTAGTTTTTTTTAATTTAATCTTTACGAGTATGTATATCTGTTTATTTTCCCTAAGACAAGTGTTTCTTTTTTCCCATAGTTACCCCACTTAAGTATAATAAGTTTCCGTTTTTGCCATTTTGGATACAGACCCTAAAAAACACTCATACGATGAATAAAAAAAAAGCAGCTAAGTGCGAGTCGGACTCGCCCATGAAGGGTTCCGTACCATTTATGACGTATTAAAAAAAAACTACTTACTAGATCTCGTTCAAACCAATTTTCGGTGGAAGTTTGCATGGTAATGTATATCATATATTTTTTTTAGATTTTTCATTCTCTTATTTTAGAAGTTACAGGGGGGGGGGACGACACGTTTTACCACTTTGGAAGTGTCTCTCGCGCAAACTATTCAGTTTAGAAAAAAATGATATTAGAAACCTCAATATCATTTTTGAAGACCTATCCATAGATAGCCCACACGTATGGGTTTGATGAAAAAAGATTTTTTGAGTTTCAGTTCTAAGTATGGGGAACCCCCAAAATTTATTGCTTTTTTTCTATTTTTGTGTGAAAAATCTTAATGCGGTTCATAGAATACATCTACTTACCAAGTTTGAACAGTATAGCTCTTATAGTTTCGGAAAAAAGTGGCTGTGACATAATATGACAGACGGACATGACGAATCTATAAGGGTTCCGATTTTTGCCATTTGGCTACGGAACCCTAAAAAGTATAATAACGCATCTTCTTTTATGACCGGTCTGTAGTAGGTAGTGACCCTGCCTATGAAGCCGATGGTCCCGGGTTCAAATCCCGGTAAGGGCATTTATTTGTGTGATACATACGGATATTTGTTCCTGAGTCATGGGTGTTTTCTATGTATCTTCTTCATCCTGGTCGTACCCTCATGGCTGAGGGACGTGAGGACTGTGGACACTCTTCACCAGTGCTCTCCAAGCCGCTCTATCTAGGGCCCGGTGCATGCTAGCCTGAAATGTGGTTTTTGTTTCTGGAGTTATTATGTCCGCCCAACGCATGGCCATGTATACATCCATCCCTACGCTTCCTTGGCATGCGGCCAGTGATTATAAGCTTTTCCAGACTATCTGGACCTGTCCTGATCAGATGGCCGAAGATACCAAGTACACGTTTCTATGGATATAAGTATGTATATATATATATATGTATACGTATGTATATCATCGCCTAGTACCCATAGTACAGTCAGCATCAAAAGTAGCGGATGAAACAACGCGCCAAAAGTATCTGATATTCCGGATAACTTTTTCAAATATAGATAAATTTCTAAAATTCGCGCTCAAAAGTATATCTTTTACAGTCTTAGTTGTTTTATATTAAAGACATCACTTTTTGTTAAGCTGTTACAGAATGGTAGATACATATGAAACGTTATTTGTTCCGCTACTTTTGATGCTGACTGTACAAGCTTTGCTTAGTTTGAGGCTAGGTCGATTGGTGTGATATTGTATCCAAATATTTTATCGAGCCAACAGCAGTATAATATGCAATGTTAGCATATTTCGCATAAAACAAACCTAATATTACAAAATATATGTGCAGTTATCAAATTTCTGTGGTAAATGAACACCAATCATAAGTAACAAAACGTGAAAATGGAGCCAAGTTTGGTATTACTACGAGTAGGCAACTAGGCATCGCTCGCAGTTAAACTACAAGTGTGGACGCTTGAGTTGAGCGTGCCGCGTGCATGTGCAATACTTTTACAAGAATCTTATTTTATTCTAATTTTAACTGAATATTTTATATTATAAATGTTTTATTCTGATTTTTGATATAGTTGTTTTCTTTTTATACATGTCATTAATTTTTTTTTGTGCAAGTATACATTTAATAAAATTGGAAAAGTGAAAAGCACTAGTTCCCGAAAAGTAATGTTACCATATTTCAACATTTCTATACTGTTTTTAATTTATTTTTAATCGAACTTGCTTTTTTAAATTGTAATGAGATTATGTCGGACCTATGTTGTCTTAAATAAACGGATTTATTATTATTATTTCAAACTTGGCTGCTGGACTCCTGTGCCCATAATCCTAAGGTCACATTACACCGGCACGCGTGCTGACTTATCACTGAACAGAGCGCTTTATTTCTTGGGGGTTATTCAGGTGCCAATTATTTAACAAAACTTCCGTGAGACACGCGGCCTGGTTCTAACTTAGCTATGGTATGGATCGGATATGCCAGTATCAAAAGTGACGTTTCTTCTAACAAAATGTCACTTTTGACACTAGAGCTAATTTTTGATGTAAGTATATTAAAATTCGAATCAGGCCGTCAAGCATAATAAATATATCAACGGCTCTAACGATTTCGATGAAATTTGCTGTGTAGGGGTTTTAAGGGGCGATAAATCGATCTAGCTAGGTCTCATCTCTGGGAAAACGCGCATTTTTGAGTTTATTTTATGTTTTCAGAGCAAAGCTCGGTCACCCAGATATTAATACCTTTAAACGAGCATTACATACATACATACATATATATAATCACGCCTATTTCCCGAAGGGGTAGGCAGAGACCACGGATTTCCACTTGCTACGATCCTGACATACCTCTTTCGCTTCCTTCACTTTCATGACATTCCTCATACACGCTCGTCGGTTAAGGTGCTCTTGACCTGGCCTTTCTTCAGGATTTCCCCGATTTGATCAGAGAAAGTCCGCCGAGGTCTACCCCTTCCAGCTCCCTCTTCTACTTCTCCCTTATACACTCTCTTTGTTAACCTTCGTTCACTCATTCTTTCCACGTGTCCAAACCATCTCAACATACCTTTCTCAATTTTTGTCACTACATCTTCCTTCAGTCCACACTTTTCCCTTATCACACTGTTCCTAATTCTATCTTGTAATTTTACACCACACACACTTCTCAACGCTCTCATTTCCACTGCATTCACTTGACTCTGATGTTTCTTCTGCCATACCCAACTTTCGCTACCATACATAAGTGTAGGCACGAACACCCCTCTATGCACAGCCAACCGTGCTTTTTGCGACACCTTCTGGCTGCTCATAAAAGCGTTGAGTGCCCCATTCACACGATTTCCAGCATTCACTCTCCTTTCAATGTCTTCATCATGTTTACCGTCCCTAGTGAACAAGGTTCCCAGATACACAAACTCTTTCACTTGCTCAACTCTTTCTTGACCAATCAAAACTTCACAGTTTGTCATACTTTCTCCCTTTTCAAATACCATTACTTTCGTCTTGCTCACATTTATTTTCATTCCTTTCCTTTCAAAAGATCTATGCATTCTAGTTAACATCTCACGAGCATTATATTCATATATTTCGGGGATTTCGAAAACGGCTCTTACGATTTCGACGAAAATTCCTATATGGGTGTTTTCGGGGGCGAAAAATCGATCTAGCTAGGTTTTATCTCTGGAAAAACGTAAATTTTTGAGGTTTTTATATGTTTTCCGAGCAAAGCTCGGTCTTCCAGAAATTTATATTAATCGGGTCACGTATTTTTAGCAAGAATATTGTCGTATCAATGGTGGACGGAAGCCAACACGTGCTCCAGTTTAAGCTCCTCGTTATGGAGCGAATCCCGTTTTCCTTTTTATTATAATTCGTATCTCAATTATTGAGTTAGAAAGTTAAAAATAGTCGAAAAATATTGGCTGTCAGGTATCTGCTTCTGATTTCTGGTTAGTAGATATGTATTAGCAATTTTCAAAATTACCCTGTATTGAAACTTAACCCAGCGTACCTTATAAACTTGTAGTTTATTGCGCGAGAATGCGGTAAAACTAATATTAAAAGTGCTCGACGAGTGGTGGAATGCTTGGTAGGGCAGATTTCAATTCAATCGTCAATGTCCCGTCAGTAGCTCTAACAAAGACGTTAAAAACTGAAAGTTGTTGAATCACCATTGCGATGTCTAAGGCAATAAAAAGTAAAACTAAGAACCCATAGTTAAAAGATATCAGGCAAGGACAAAGTCGAGTTATTTATGCACCATCGTTGACACGTTTGATAATTTTTAATCCTTATTGCATCGTAATAAAGTCTACCAAAGGTCATTTCAGTGTTTGCCATTCATCGTGAATCGTTCGCAAATTTATCGCATGACCACTTGTCGGGTTCGCGCGTTGAATAGGCCCCCGCGGCATGCAAGGGTGCCGTCCGTCGTAAACTATGTTGAGTGTTTGGTTACATATTTGAATTGTTTTCAGACTATATTTTGATTTGAAGGTTCTTGCTGGACTAGTCAACTTTTGTATCTGTCTGTCCAATACAATTCACATCGCGATTTAACGTTGCATTCATTTTGAGAAAACACATCCAGTACTCCCAGTAGGTACAACATATTGATATGATAAAATACTGAAGGAAGGTCAATAGGGTTGTTTCCATCTACAAATCTTAGGGCAGAATTGTATCCCAATAAATTCTTTTGGATTATAAGAACATGTTAAACTACTTTTAGGGGACCAGTAATGACCATATTTTTGTAAATGATGAATTTAAAATATCTTTTGGCACACGTCACGTGACCAAACTCGAAACGTCTTTGAAGATTCTGATGACGTCACAACTCTCGGATTGACACTGTTGACAGTTAGGCGATGAACAACAAATGACAAATGTCAGTTGACAGTTCGTATCTTCTACGTGTGTATGTAGTTAAGTATGTGTCAAACCGTAAACTGTGACGTCACACAATTTTGGGCGCGAAAGCATCTGTCTAAATATATTTTGTTAATTTAACATATTTAAAGCCGTTTTTAGTATAAAAGTTGAATTTTAGGGTAACTTTTAGTTAATATAGAACGTAATACAAGCGTTTCAAAAAATTGGAAACAACCCTATTGGCGCTTGAGAAGATTGATATGTCGCTCAGTCGATATCGGCGAGTGTGATGTCAATACGTTCATCATGTGAATACTTTTATGGAATGTTTATTAAATTATGGAATAGTTCGAATTGTAATTATATTTTAATAGCCATTATATACCATAAGATTAAAATTAGTTTCATGTAGTCCATAAGGTTTTGCTGCGCCCTATCAGGGTCCACGTACTGTACACCTAGCATTAAGTTGTATGTGTTTTGTACTTGGTTGCAAATAAATAAATTGAAATTGAAATTGCCTATCATATCCTAATTTTCGCCTAAATATACAATACAATACAATACAAATACTCTTCATTGCACACCTCAATACAGAAACAGTACAAATAATACAACACATAAAGAAGAGGTAAACAACAGGCGGTCTTATCGCTAAAAAGCGATCTCTTCCAGACAACCTTTAGGTAGCGGAATTTAAAAAAAAATTATGGTATGTCAGTAGGTGTTCCAGATGCAATAAATATCCAAAACTCAAACCAGTAAGTTTTGCTTACCTAATCTGTGAGACATCCCTCCATAAAGAAAAAATACTTATGTCTTAAAAAATATGATTATAAATTGAAGTTCTAGCTGCTGCCTACTTATAAATCACTAACTTCTGCCTGCGACTTTGTTTGCGTGAAATAATGATGAAAATTTATAAATACTACCCTCGGCCCGATTCGAAGAATGAGATACGATAACGATAAGTTCTGGTTTAGATATCGTTTATATGTCGTATAATTGACAGAAACAGCTCGATTCGGGTAAACAATGTCACTTTGACGTTAGAAATATCGTAGATAGATCTTATTGAGATCACAGCGGAATCGACGACGTACCTAAGCTTTATTTGACGTTCATAAGCGCATTGTAATATGCCTACTTGAATAATAAACTATCTTTATCTTTATCGAAATAAAAGTCAATTTTGACATGTCGTTTAGTGTCGATCTTTCTAGACCTCTATATTTTTTTTATACTACGTCGGTGGCAAACAAGCATACGGCCCGCCTGATGGTAAGCAGTCTCCGTAGCCTTAGCGTATGTACACCTGTAACTCCAAAGAAGTTACATGCGCGTTGCTGACCCTAAACCCGCCCCCCCTCGTTGAGCTCTGGCAACAATCCCATACAAAATGAGATTTAATACAAACGCGTACGTCTCGTCACGCTAGCGAATAAATTTACACTAGGGGTTCAGAGCATTACATAAATATAACTTAAACACAGTTCGTTTAGTCATATAAATTCTTAAAACAAGTTGCGTACAATGAAATCCTGATCCTTTACTAATAGGAAATAATAAAGTAGTCAAGCATGAAGCCGGACCCGATATAGTATTTTCTATTGAAAAGTTACATTTGTACCATTAGGGTCTGTTAACACGGACCACAATGTAGTGTGGTCCTTATGAGGAAGACTCAGGGTTGGTGCGAAGGGTCATGTGAGGTTTTTCTTGTTTTTAAGAATCGTTTATCGATGCGTATATATGTGTGTCTACTGGTGGGTCGAATAAAACTTCCACGTCACATTTCTTTAATTATTCCACGTCACATATAAATATTTAGATTTTTTTATTTGTTTGTATAGGGAACGATTCCTTCCGAATCCTTGATGAAACTTTAGTTTTTTCTTTCTCTTTATTTTGAAAATTATTGGCAGTTTTTTCATCTTACGTATTATATATATTGTTTATAAAACAAAAGATTTGAGATTAATCGAGCTCATATATACAGGCTTAATAAGGATATAGATACAAGCTCTCTCTCTTAATATTTTAATGTGTGGAGTGAGTTTAGAAAAGTTTTGATAATAACATTGTTTTGTCGATTTCCGTCCTCATACTATACTTACTATCTAGCTGTACCTATAGATACTTATGCATTTTTACCCTCTCGTTTAGTTACAATAAAATCAGTTAAGAATCCAGACGCGTTTGCCTTATGATTCACCTGCAATCAAAATTGAACCTTATCCCGTAAAGAACATGGTCCATACGAACCAGGATGCTTGAACAGTGACACGTAAAAATAATTGGTTCAATAGAAAATGAGTGTAATTTCGGTGAAATAACGTTAAATACATATGGAAAAGTGGTTAATTAGTTGGATAAATATGTTACAAAAGTGAATTAAGCCAAATGAACTTTAAGGATTAAGACAATTCGGTGTTTTTACAAAAATAGTTTTGCAAAATAATTACGTGTGATAATCGGACAAAGGACAAGGTGTATCGTGGATATAACATTTGTGTGTTGTTTAACTACAAATGAGACAGTACTGTGCCGTGTATTACAATAGTGAGTCGCTGTGATTTAGGTAAATTTGTTGGACAATTTCGTGCGGCGCTCACTTACCCTACACATAAAAAGTTAACAAAGGAGTGGAACTTTCCTACAGTGGTTACGTACTTTTATTGCTGTGTTTTCACTATATACGATAGACTATTAATTTATTGATTGTGATAGACTTATACTATAATGGAAAACATTGAAAAGCATATAGTGATTCAAGCCGACACGCTTGAAAAGGTGAAAAAGGCGTACGTTAACTACAAAAAATCGCCTAAGGAGAGATTGACGGCTGGTTATATGAAGGGAAGAATAGATACACTGGAGTTGTACTGGAAAGAGTTTAAAGTCTTACATGAAATGTTAATTTTGTCGATTCCTATGGAACAGCGTCAAGCTACAAATTATTTCGCCGACAACATGTTTGAGGAATTTGAAGAAGCGTATTACGCATACAAAGGCGAAATGATGTCTAAGTTAGATTGTATGGTGCCGACAAAAAGTGAGTCTAAACAAACACTTACACCTAGTACATCGAATAGTGGTGAAGTAAAATTACCACGTATTTCGCTTCCTTCGTTTAATGGCGACTACACTGAATGGCAGTCTTTCCATGATTTATTTATGGCATTAGTGCATAACAATGAATCTTTGCAAGATGTTCAAAAGCTACATTACCTAAAGGGTAGTTTAGCTGGAGAAGCGGAGGCATTATTACGACAATTTTCAATAACCGCTGAAAATTATAAAGAAGCTTGGTCAGTACTAAAGAAACGTTATGCCAATAAGAGATACATAGCAAACTGTGTTTTTAAGAAATTCTTTACACAAAAAACGTTAACACACGAATCGGCTACAGCATTAAGGCAACTGTTGGATACTTCGGTGGAATGTATGAGTGCGCTGAAACATCTAGGCTTACCTACGAATCATTGGGACGCAATTATTAACTACTCCATAGTGTCAAAATTAGACTCGAGCACTCATAAGGAATGGGAAGAGTTAATAAGCAGAGACGAGACGAACGACTTACCTAGTTTTGAAAAATTAAAATCGTTCCTGGAAAATAGATTTCGTACTCTGGAGATGGTTGAACCTGCAAGTAAAGTATACAAACCTGTGAAAACAAAGATGTTTCATGTTACTGCAACGAGCGAAGTGAAGTGTACATTCTGCAATGAAGATCATTATATTTATCAATGTAAACAGTTTTCCAAGCAATCAGTAGAAGACAGATACAGTTTCGTGCAGAAAAATAATCTCTGTTTTAATTGCCTAATACCGAACCACAATGTATTTAAATGTAAACAAAAGACAACTTGCCAGATTTGTAAAAGAAAGCATCACTCGTTATTACACCGAGAGAAACAAGCAAGTGGAGAATCGCATACGTCTGGAGAAACAAATAACAACAATAAAGAAAAGATACAAACCGTCGTCGTTGCGCACACGTCGAGCGCATCACGAGTTCTACAACCTGGTAGAGGCACTTTGTTGACGACAGCACTGGTGCATGTCACAGCGGAGTCGGGGCAGTCACACGTGCTTCGGGCTCTCGTGGACCAGGGTTCAGAGGAGTCCTTCGCGACTGCAAGGGCGGTCGAGTTGCTGGGTTTGAAGAAAACTAAAATCAGCGGAGTGATCTCTGGTGTTGAGGAGTGTGAGACGACTATCAAACATAGGGTAACATTACGCATTCAATCAAGGTACGATATTTCCTATTGTATAAATGTAGATGCTTATGTATTGAAATCTATAACCCGTCAGCTACCATCTAGGGAAATAAGAAGTCTTAATTGGCCACAAGTTAACAAATTAGATTTAGCTGATCCCACCTTTGGCTCACCAGGGAGGATTGACATTCTTCTTGGTGCGAGAGTTTACAGCGAAATCCTAGAAGCAGGTTTAATGAAAGGACCAGGAAATTTTCTTGCTCAAAAAACACACCTGGGCTGGATTTTGTCAGGGGGTAATAAGGATACTAATGCATCATTTACTGTTTCACAGCACATTACAAGTCTACAGGTTACAAGACAAATTGAAGAAGATAATAAAAAGGTTTTGGGAGGTAGAATCTGAACTATACACGAAGCAGAGCATGTGGACGAAAGAGGAAGAAAAGTGCGAGGAAATATATCAGCAAACAACAACGAGGGACGAGACAGGGAGGTACGTAGTACAGCTTCCTTTAAAGACAACTTTTGAAGACACTGTAAGATCGTGTGGAAATACAAAGCATCAGGCAGTAATCAGATTAGAGCAGCTGGAAAGAAAGTTCGCCCGAAACGAGCATCTGAAAGCAGAATACACCAGAGTTATACACGAGTACTTACAGTTAGGCCATATGAAGAAGGTCGACGCAGAAGATGAAGGTAATGCAGTATATCTTGCGCATTGTGCTGTAATAAGAGAAGATAAGGAAACATCAAAGCTGCGCATAGTTTATGACGCGTCAGCAAAGGGCCCAAACGGATGTTCCTTAAACAGCAGCATGATGGTAGGACCTACGATTCAGCCAGATCTTCGTAGTCTGGTATTTAGATGGAGAGCTCATAAAATCTGTGTTATTGGCGATATTATAAAGATGTATCGTCAGGTAAGAATGCATGACAAACACACAGATTTACAACGCATAGTATGGCGGGATAATACATCTGAGAAGATAGATAGTTACAAGCTACTTACAGTGACATTTGGGACAGCAGCTGCACCTCATCTGGCTGTCCGTACTCTTCAACGTTTGGCTGATGATGAACAACACAACTACCCTCGAGGGGCGGCTGTAGTAAGAAACTCCTTTTACATGGATGACCTTATGACAGGTCATGAAAATCTCGACGAAATGAAAGCAACCTGTAAAGAAATAAATGCATTATTAAAGGCAGGTGGTTTCGAGATGCAAAAGTGGTCTAGTAACTCTGAAGAACTCCTGAAGGACTTGGTTGATGGCACGAACACTCCGGAACCTGTAAAAGACAAAAAAGAGATTAAATTAGATAAAATAATAAAAATACTGGGACTCACCTGGGATAGGAAGGATGATACTTTTCACGTTTCAGTTAGCTTACCAGCAAGCAGGATACCTGTAACAAAGAGAGTGATTTTATCTGATGTTGCTAGCTTGTTTGATCCTTTTGGATGGCTCTCACCTGTTGTAATACCAGCCAAAATCATGATCCAAAAATTATGGCTTTGTCATTGTGGTTGGGATGATGAGTTATCTTCAGAGTTGGTTGACGAATGGATGAGCTTCAGAGACGAATTGCACGAGCTACAAACTGTTAAGATTCCAAGATGGATCAAGATGTCATCTCACTGCAAAGAAGTATATCTGCACGGGTTCTCTGATGCCTCAACACTTGCACTTGCAGCTGTTGTGTATGCAAGAGTTATCGACGAGCACGAAGTTGTTCATGTCACGATGTTAGCCTCTAAAACAAAAGTAGCCCCCCTGAAGCAATTGACGGTCCCGAAGCTTGAACTTTGTGCTGCGGTGATATTAGCAAAGCTGCTGCATGAAATTTCAAGGTTATTGAACATACCTATGCACAAAATCTACGCTTGGACAGACTCGATGGTAGTGCTTTCATGGTTGCAGTCCCCACCCAGCCGCTGGCAAGTATTCGTTGGCAACAGAGTGTCAGAAATTATCCAGCATATAGATAACGATAGGTGGAGACACGTTTCGTCGGAAGACAACCCAGCTGATCTTGCCTCAAGAGGTATCAGGTCAAGTGAACTAGCAAACAATGAACTTTGGTGGAGTGGACCCAGATGGTTAAAGGAGACAAACACTGAGATGTTAAGGGCCACTACAATTCCAACAACAGATTTAGAAAGCAAGAAATCATTCCACACTTCAGTACAAGACACACCTATTTGGGAGAGATTTTCGTCGATGGTCAGGATGAAAAGAGTGATAGCTCAATGTAAGAGATTTTTAGATTATAAAAACAGAAGACATGATATCTTGAGCGCTGCTGAATTAGATGAAGTTGAAACCTGCTGCGTGAGATATTATCAGAAACTAGTATATAGCCAAGAATTTGAAGACCTGAAAAAGAAAGGAAAGGTTAGAAACAAAAGTTCATTAATTAAACTTACCCCGTACGTAGATGAACACGATTTACTGCGAGTTGGAGGACGGTTGAGTAAAGCGGATCTGCCAGAAGACGCTAAACACCCGATTATCGTACCAAGCAAGCAACATGTTGCAAGGTTAATAATAGCGGATGCTCACACCAAAACTTTACATGGCACAATCTTGCAGACGATGACCTACGTTAGAAGTAAGTACTGGGTCATAGGTCTCAAATCATCAGTTAGAGATTTCACTCGTAAATGCATCATGTGTATAAAAAACAATGCACTCACAAGACAGCAGCTAATGGGTCAGTTACCCACCTCAAGAGTCACTCAGAATCGCGCCTTTTACCACAGTGGAGTTGATTTTGCTGGGCCAGTGTATCTGAGAACGTCAAAGGGTCGAGGTCGTACATCTGCAAAGGGCTACATCTGCTTGTTTGTCTGCATGTGCACAAAAGCAATCCACTTAGAAGCAGTAACTGATCTTACAGCTCAAGCATTCATCGCGGCGTTCAGGAGGTTCGTCGCACGTAGAGGACATTGCGCACAATTATGGAGTGACAATGGGACCAATTTTATTGGTGCTGATAAGGAACTAAGAGATATATGGTCTAAGAGCACTAACAGTGTACCTAAAGAGATAGCTGAACTTCTTGCTAATGATGGTACGACGTGGCACTTTGTGCCGCCAAAGTCACCCAACTTTGGAGGCCTGTGGGAAAGTGGAGTACGCTCGGCAAAGCGCCACCTATTGAGAGTCAACGGAGCTACGAAGTTGACGTATGAAGAATTTTCAACTCAGCTAAGCCAGGTTGAAGCGTGTCTAAATTCAAGGCCACTCTGTCAGCTGGATGATACTCTGGACACACATAACCCCCTCACGCCAGGACACTTTCTTGTAGGTGAAGCTCTGATTAACATTCCTGATAGAAGTTATGAAACTAAAAGTTTACATTTGTTAACACGCTGGCAACTCGTACAAAAACAAACGCAAGATTTCTGGAAAAAATGGCAGTCAGATTATTTAAACACACTTCAGCAAAAACACAAGTGGTACGATGTAGTAAAATCACCCTGTATAGGAGATGTTGTCATTATGAAGGAGCAGGACTTACCACCGGCCAAGTGGCTGCTAGGCAAGATCACGGCACTGCACGCAGGGCCTGATAATTTAGTTCGTGTTGTAACGGTCCAGTGCAAGGGCAATCACATTCTAAAGAGACCGTTGTCTAAATTAATATTGTTACCTAAAACTACAGATTAATACACAGTTAACGTCTGTAGTGAAAAATAATGAGCTATGGTGGGCAGTTAAATTTATTTAGTATGTTAATAAATTTCAGGTACTAATAATGCTGGCCGACTGTAGTTGTAATTGGTAATACCTACTCAATACATAAGCACAAAGATTAGCGACATACCGAAGCTATTTTCCTAAAAAAATAATAATAATGTTATAAAATGCTTGTGCTATTTATTCAAAGCGCTAAATACTTTGTCCTATGTAATTTACGTTAAGTATAAAAAAGCTGCTAAGTTTATGTTATTTATGTATTTATAGGAGGATGCATTAATTACATTTTGTAGATGTCACGTGTATAAGACGGATCCCCTATGGGTTAATTCTTGATAATGGGTTACCGAGCGGATCCCAGACTTTCTTATAACCAGCGTTTAAGCATACCATTGTAACTTTATTACATGCAAATGTAATTAAATGCACAGGTAAAATAGGTTCGTAAACCTTTATTTGTTTAGAAATTAAGTTTTTCCTTATTTACTTACCTATTCAACTTGTTTAAGTACAAAAAAAATATAACGAATTGTTTGATAAAGATTATATTATCTAGCCGTTAAGATATTATGCTTCACGTCGTCCATAAAAGCGAACAAAATACATACGTATTACAAACATAGAACCTCCTTTTTATGAAGTCGGTTAAACAAAATGATTTACGTATACAGTCCACTAAAGTGTATGCTATGTAATAAGTTTTGTTATTATGGTTGACCTATTTAATATAGATTTTGTATTTAGAAGTAAGTTTAGGTACTAAAATGTTAACAAAAGATACCCTACGCGGGCACGCAATTATTACCTCCGCGATGCAGGCAGTTAGTTGTTTACTTAAAGAAATTGAGCCTACTTTATCAGTTATCATGTTTCTTTGGTTCACGCCAGCGTCGCTTGAATTGTAATTAGTTATTTGTTATTATGCAAGTGAAATGCATTGAAATCATTAGTTTTGTTTATTAGTGTTGAACTTAAAACATACGCTTGTGATGTTAGTGCTTGTGATACCTATGTGTTTGGATGCATTTGGATATTATTGTTCAAGCAACTATGTACGTAAGTTTTAGGTTATGTATTTTCCTTAGTTAAGTTAAAAACTGTTGTTTTTGGCGGGCGGTATGTTTTGTCGATTTCCGTCCTCATACTATACTTACTATCTAGCTGTACCTATAGATACTTATGCATTTTTACCCTCTCGTTTAGTTACAATAAAATCAGTTAAGAATCCAGACGCGTTTGCCTTATGATTCACCTGCAATCAAAATTGAACCTTATCCCGTAAAGAACAAACATCGATTTTTATTCCGTTTAAATCCGTTTTTAGACTGTGGTCTCAAGGAGCTCACAGAGTTGCTATTTATTTAAAATTTTATCATAACCCTTAGTGGCTTAGAAAAGCCTTCGATTCCCCTAAGCTAAAAAGAAGAGGAAAGTAAAACGTTAAAGATTCATAAACATACAGATCGTGTCATTCACGAAGACGCGTGCCTTGACTTGTAATGTTACTTATTAAAGGTTAGATTTGATAAATCTGCGCGTCATCGTGGATGACACGATCTATACTGATGTGCCGTCGAATGTTTCCAAATCCTTGTGGGAAAAATTCGGAAACTGATCAGGGAAATTTTCCAAGTTTTTGGTATCTTTCCGCAACTTGCACAAAAACATCATCTTTTCAAGAGCGATTAACCAGTGGTTCACAAATCTACATACTCCTTTATTTCTCTCGCCTTTTATTTAACAATGACAACCCTATGCGCATATGCGCACGAGTCCGCAGGCAGTTCAATACGCACTGAATACAATGCGCGCGCATTGCGTTGTCACTTGCGCGGTTTGCATAACCATTCATTGCTGATGGACAATGCTTATTTGTTTTTAAAAAGAAGTGATGAATTGTGAAAAAGAACAGGTGGGATATTTGAATTTGGATGGTTGAAAAATTGCTGCCAATGGTAGATTTATTTTTTTATGTTTTGGGCAGTTTTAAAGGTTTTTAAATGGCGCATTTTTTTTTCATTTTAAGGTTATACGAAGTTAGGGTTTTGCAAAATGAATGCTTATTTATTTAGAACATATTGGTCTATTTAAAGAATTTTAAATTACCAAAACTATTTACATAATAGATTTTGCAGATTGTATTCTAATGTTTAGCAAATTTTCGTTTGATAAATATCTAAATAAAGTTTTTAAATGTAATATAAGTATATGTAAACTATACATATTTATTGATTTAAAATAGTAAAATATTTTATACAGATAAAATAAATGTCATTACCAACTGCTTTAGTTGAAAACGTAACATGAGTTTAAATTGCCTGTAGTTCATAAGTCGTTTTATGATTTTGCTTCAGGACAGTGTGTTAAAATATGTCGAAGATACGCCGCTCTTCGGAGTCATAAATAGCTAGGTGTAGTTTACATTTTTATCAGAAGTTTTTGTCATAAATTGTTGAAACCATGTTTGCAAATGGCTTCTTATATCATAGTTATTGTATTGTATTGTAGCACGGGCAGGTCCGCAATACGAATGACGCCTATTTTGAACTGTTCAAGGTATCCTACCAGACCTTTGTTGACTAGGACCTCAGGAAGATCTCTCGGAGATCCGAGATGTTTTGCGTCGTATAGAACAACTCCGTTGCATTCCTGCACCACACGAGAGGCAGTCTCTTCTGTCTGCATGCACCCTCAGCATAGGAGACTGTTTACAATGGGTAAAAGGACAAAGTATCCTATCTAGGAAGTCTCAATCAACAAGCTGAAATGAGACAACTTCGTGGCACTTTCTCCTTTTTGTTTCTGTTCTGTATAATCTTCTATTTTGTGTTTGAGCTTACGAATGAATTATTTATATTCTACTACATTCTATTCTATATATTTGACCTTTTTAGCCGTTACGTTACCATCTACATAGTATCTTCGTCGTTACTATCTACATTATTATCTATTGACGTATTTGTAGCTATCGTACTAAATTCTACTACTTCCTTAAAACAAAAGGTACGTAAATAAACGTTCGGTAGCTTGTTTGACTAGATCAACCGGTGCAATATGCCCGAAGATCTCAAATTATAATATAAATTTTAACCAGAAATATTGTTCAAAGGCGAGTATTAAATAGTGATACATGTTTTCTCTCACATTTCGTAGTTATACACACGCACATATTCATACATACATACTCACACACATACCCTCACATAAACACTTTCACTTACATACAACTTACTGAGACCTTTTTAACTGTTTTTGTGCTTAGTTTGATAGTTAGTCATATAATAGAAAAATCTTATTTAATTTAGCTTTAACAATAATGTATTCTGTTAAAATGAGAACCGCACCATTTCGATACTTCTCTGAGATTCCCACGTGACAGGCTGAGCCTAGTGTGGGGATCAATGTACTGCTGCTCTTGTAATGCCAAATTCTTGAAATAAATATATTATTCTATTCTTTTGATATTATGTTGAGATGCGCGTTTCTTTAAATAATGCTACATATAAATTTTGTAGTTTTTCGAAACAGAATCACGAGTTCTTTGAATCCTAATGGGATAAAAAATGACCAAGTTTTTTTTTGTAATTGTGTTGCTATTTCCTCATATATGTACTTAGTATGGTGGTAACAATAAGGAAAGTATATGTATGGGAATTTTGGGACACTTCTTCTCCAATAAGGATGAAAAGGACTCGCGATCCTGACTAGAAATGACACAAAAGTGGCAAAAAAGGTCACATAAAAAAGTGGCAAAAAAAAGAAACACTCAGATATCGTGTCCATGCATTTATATCAACTTATAAAACTATATAAAATCAACCCTATTCTTTACGAAATTTTACAAAAACTGTTCTACTTTGTAAATCCAAAACTTCAAGCCGCCCACAATAAATAGTGAAAAAAACCGTAAAATAATACGATCCTATTTTAGGCATGCCCTCTATTATATTGTCAATCGTTGCCGCGCTCCAGTAAAATATCGCCTGTATATAGGATGTTTAAAATTTCTGACAATACATTTGTAAAAGGTAATTTTATTACGTCAATTATTCATCTTTGAAATAGAACAAACTTTATGCTCGGCTACTTTTCAGTTTATATGTAAAAAAATGAAATAAAAAAGAACCTTTTATTTTCCGACACCACTTCGACAAACTATTTTTTTAACTAAATGCTATTCTATACTAATCTAATAATGTGTAAGGGCCCCGTCCTGGTAGGCCTCCTCCAACCTCTTCCTCCGTTCTTGGTCTTGTGCCTCTGTGAGCCAGTTGCTTGACACTCTCTCTATATATGAAGCCATTATATTCTTGTATTTTTTACTACTACTCAATAATATGATCCAGAACGATATGATAAAAGAACGATAGATAGAATACTCTTTATTGGCACACCTCAGTAAAAATATACAAGAAAAATAAACAATTGATTAAATTTAGAGGCAGACAACAGGCGGTCTTATCGCTAAAAAGCTATCTCTTCCAGACAACCTTTGGGTAGCGGAAATAGAGAAAATTAACAACGAACGATTAACATTTTTTTTTAATTATCCTTAATCAAAAAATTCAAAAATAACATTTAAGTAATATAGTTTGCTTATGATTATATCTTGGACAGTTTTTGAATTCCGTATACTCCTATTTATAGGCCCACACATCTGCCACATTTTTATCCGCAACCTTTTAAAAAAATGATTCTGTGTTTTTTTAGGGTTCCGTACCCAAAGGGTAAAACAGGACCCTATTACTAAGACTCCGCTGTCCGTCCGTCCGTCCGTCCGTCCGTCTGTCACCAGACTGCATCTCATGAACCGTTATAGCTAGACAGTTGAAATTTTCACAGATGATGTATTTCTGTTGCCGCTATAACAACAAATACTAAAAAGTACGGAACCCTCGGTGGGCGAGTCCGACTCGCACTTGTCCGGTTTTTTTGGAATAGTGGAATCTTTCCATTTCGGAGCAATCCGGTAAAGATCGAGTTATTCTAGCAAAAAGCAGTTGCCTACCACAGTCATTGTATATTCAAGTAACCTATCGTGTTTACTGATATGTCCTACATTTATGTTGCATATTAATTTATGAAACATACTGAAATTTCCCTTTGAATCATATTTTCCCAATCTCAATCTAAATTAAATCTTGAACTCAATTCATGGGGATGGAAATTTCCCATTTGACAAATTAAAGTTTTCTTTCTTTCCTGTGAAATGTTCTTGAAATTTCCGAGAACTCTAAGGAAACTTTCCGCAATTTGCACATCTATTGTGGTGTCCCACTATAGGGTAAAAAGGCCCTTTCATATTATTTATTTAATCTACATTGCACAAAATATATAAAACAATGTACAAATGGTGGACTTAATACTAAATGGCATTCTCTACCAGTCAATCATAGGGCCAAACAGAGACACTTAAAATTGGTGCATAGAGAGAAAAAAAATCAATGAATTAAAAAGAAAAGCAAATTAATATATTTATATACTACATACATACTATAAATATGAATAAGATACACATACATACATATCCAGTTATGAAAAAGGAAACTCTCTTTAGACATCCTGTATACTTGTCTAAATGACACATGTACCGCCGGCAGACCTCCGCGCTCCGTATACAATTACGAGATGTGTTCATCCTACAATATGTCTGTTCGCCGACTCGATATAAATAAGACCTATTTATTCCACCCTTCTGTTTAATGGAAAACGTATAAAGCACGCGTGGCGGCGGGTTAAGAATGGAACCAGATATGGTGGGCATGGAAAAAAGTCGGTAAGTTTGAACCGAGAAAGATCTACTGACAAGTTTAGCGTGAATTCTATAGATATTTCGATACACTAACCCCCTTATTCATAAACGTGTACTAAAGTTAAGATGCCGCTGATCATCGTTTGTCCCTTTCCATCATACCAATACGTCGGAAAGGGACAAACGATGATCAGCGGCATCGTAACTTTAGTATACGTTTATGAATAAGGGGGTTAATGCATCCAGTTTCTGATTTAAAGAGGTATATACACTTAGGTACTAAATCCTGTTTATAGGGTAAACTCTCAATCTATACAAATCCTGGATGATCCCAAACTCACTAGTGGTATTGAATCTTTAAGTCTAAGGAGACACTTGGCCTCTTTATGTGTGTTTTACCGCTTGTACAATGGGCTATGCTTTGTTTGACATGATGCCACTGGCAGCTTTCTGTCACCGCACCGCTCGCCGTCGGCAGGGTGTTTATCCTGATACCCTAGAACCTAAATGGTCGCGTACTGTGCGGTTTAAGAGGAACTTCCACCCGCGGACGCTCCGGCTGTGGAATGACCTGCCGAGGTTTTCCTGAGGGTTTACAGAATGAGGTTCGTCAAAAAAGGAGCGTACAGGTTTTTAAAGGTTCGGCAACAACAAATAAGATACGGTGACTGTTTACCATCAGGCGGGCCGTATGCTTGTTTGCCACCGTCGTGGTTAAAATAAACTATTTTTTTACAAAATTTACGTATTTCTCCTCTCAGAGGAGGCTAACATAACATTGTAGTTTTTATATTGGACCAGCGACCCGCCCCGGATTCTCACGTGTTACTCAAAACCTTAATAAATTATACACCTTCCTCAAGAATCACTCTATTGATAGGTAAAAACCACATGAAAATCCGTTCAGTAGTTTTTGAATATATCACGAACAACAGACGCGGCGGGGAACTTTGTTTCATAAGGTTCAGTGCCTAAAAACAAGTTTTAATCACGTGCAAAGGCCATGAACAAATGCATGTATCTAAAATATGTCTATTTACTCTTGGCTTAAAAATATCAAAGTTATAATGGGTATACATTAAAATAAAACCAACTAAAACGCGAGCGTCTAAAACACAACGCGAAAAACTAAAGTTTATCTCAACAAAGTAGCTTAAAGCGACATCTAACATCCACGAAGAGCCCATCGACACCAGCCGATAATAATTTAATGCACTAGGAACAGTCACCGGCTTCTAAAACCGACATGTGTCTCACTCAAACTATGTACACTTACGACGTTTTCAATGGCGTAAAATGTCATGCTAAGCCAAAATATACGTGTACACTGTACAAGCAATATGCTGATTTAGACCTTTTTGGGTCTAGACCGCAATATAAAGGTCACATTTGTGTCGGGACTGCAGCGCTGCCGCGAGTCAATATTCTTGGTGTTGTCCCCGCCAGGCACAAAGGGGAATAGGGTTGTTTCCATCTACAAATCTTAGGGTAGAATTGTATCCCAATAAATTCTTTTAGATTATAAGAACATGTTAAACTACTCTTAGGGGACCTGTAATGACCATATTTTTGTAAATATTGGATTTAAAATATCTTTTGGCACACGTCACGTGACCAAACTCGAAACGTCATTAAAGATTCTGATGACGTCACAACTCTCGGATTGACACTGTTGACAGTTAGGCGACAAACAACAAATGACAAATGTCAGTTGACAGTTCGTATCTACTACGTGTGTATGTAGTTATGTGTCAAACCGTAAACTGTGACGTCACACAATTTTCAAAGAGCGTTTTGGGCGCGAAAGCATCTGTCAAAATATATTTTGTTAATTTAACATATTTTAAGCCGTTTTTAGTATAAAATTTGAATTTTAGGCCAACTTTTAGTTAATATAGAACGTAAACGTTTCAAAAAATTGGAAACAACCCTATTCACATGAATCGTCCCTATCTTTCTGTCCCCGCCTCATTATCACGGCGGTCACTTCTTAATAAATTGTGTGGCTATCGTTCCTGCATTTATGTCACGATCAAAAGTCCATTTCGCTGAAAATTTACACCTGTCAATGACATTTACCTACCCATTTAGGCGCATGGCACTGCATCCGATTCGCACGTCGTTTTACTTGGTGGACTAGCAATGTCTGTTGAATTATCACTGTTAGGTGACAATTGTGACTACATATTGTAAAATAGAGACCAGAGCGTTCTATCCGTGTAATTTTATCAAGCTGCAGCTGATACGCAGCATACGCAACCTTGCTGCAGCTATCTGAATATAACCTTAAGTCAAAGCACCTCGCCATATCTATCAACCCAACGACTTACAAGTCTACTAAACGCAGTTATACCCTTTTAAGGTATCTCACAGTAAGTGTCGAAGGGTACTTTACATGTAACCCTCCAAAAAAGGACGTAAGTTACTATGCAACTCATATGCAGATATGATTTTTACTTCAGCAAATATCAATCCTTACTCTGAAATCATAACTCCCACTAGGGTGCCGAGATGTTCTGTCATCACACAAAACGCCGTAAGCGACTGCGTTATTTTGGACATACGTCTCTCTGGCATAAGGACGTAAGGTGCCATCCATCGTATCAAACTGCCCGTAGATCACATCCTACGCGACAATGCACCATAAATATGAGATACGTCATCAGCACGCGGGTGACCAAAACGCGCGCGATGTGAGATAGCGCGACGCAGCTCGCAGTAAATAATGTGATGTGAGACACCTACTTACTTACGTGGTTGATCGGTACTTAGGGTATTTGAAGTTTTTGTTCCCGAGAGAGTAAAAGGCCCACTTTAAGAGAAAAGGGGACGGCCGCTTCTCCATACAAACGTAGTCCCCATTTTTTTTCAGTAACAACAAAAAGTTTACAATATGCAGGTTGGTGTCTCTTTTTACCCGACTGCCAAAGGGAGGAGGGTAATGTTTTTCGAGTGTATGTATGTATGTTGTGGCCTCCTGTAGCCTAAACAGCTTGATGGCTTGTTTGTAATACTTAATTAATTTATTTATTAAGTAACGAAATACTTGTGTCAAGAGAAACCGCTCTAGATTAGATAAAATTTGGTGAAGTTAAAGAACTCATTCTGGGCGGAATAAAAAGGAAATCCCAGATTCAGAGAAAAAAAAATTGTTGTATTACGCAAATTCCATACGTGTTCGTGAATCAGAGGAATGTTTCGTAGGACAGACGGTGAAATTGTGTTTATATTGTACAAAATAGGGAATTATATCTACACACCAAGTTATATCGAATTATATTATGACAAAATCAAAAACCATTAAGTTTATTTATAGTTTAATGTTAAAATTCAAGTGTTAAATAGAAGAACATAGTATATGTTTTAATAAAATAAAATAAAAACACGACAACAAAATAAAATTTTACCCAAATATCGACTCTCAAAAATATACACCTACTGCTTAGTTCCTATACATACGTCCCGATTCGAAGAATGATTAAGACACGTTTAAGATCGATAACTAAACGACATGTCAAAATTGACGTTTATTTCGATTCCGCTGTGATCCCAATAAGATCTATCTACGATATTTCTAACGTCAATGTGACATTGGTTGCCCGGATCGAGCAGGCTACCTAAACCAGAACTTATCGTTATCGTATCTCATTCTTCGAATCGGGCCGATAATCTTTCCAATCTGAAACCAAACATCTACGATTTATAAGCATAAACAATCATACACAGTCTTCCGTTATCCCTGTCAAATAGGTAATAAATCTGTCATGTAAGATGTAAGCTAAGTCGGTACGCGATAAACTCCTAAGACCCAAGGGCCTACCTATAATACTTATGCAGTTCGATGAAATTTAAGTCATATTTAATTGCAACAGAGTTGCATTTGCGCTGTTTCGCTCAATTTTCAAACATAACAAAAACATGCCATGTTTTTACTAAGGAAATATAACCTTTTGTTCAATTTAGTACGGTAAACGTAATCTTGTGTCATCGAGTAACAGATGCTGAGTATATTTGTTGGATGCAGAAGGCAGTAATCTTGGACACAGCGCATATACTCGTAGTACGTCGGTTCCTCTCTCTGCGGCCCTGACCACCGGCAGCTTGGGCCCTGCCCCGCTGCTGGCGGCATCCTAGGTTAGGTTTTTTAAAATGCGTTTATATATTTTTGTATTGCTTTTGAAGTGTTTTTATATTTTACTTTTATATTCATATTGTAAAAAACCTGAGCTAAGACCCGAAATGAATAAAGAGAGTAATAAATATTTGGGGACAATCTTAAACAGATCGAACTAGCCACAAACTAAGCTTGTACTATGGGTACTGGGCGACGATACATAGAAACACCCATGATTCAGGAACAAATATCCATGCTCATCACCCAAATACCGGGATTCGAACTCAGGACCATCGGCTTCATAGGCAGGGTGCGAGACCGGTCGTTTGTATTTCCACTGTAAATTTCGTATAGCCAGCAGCATGTTAGCACTGTTAGCAGTCATCATAGTATATGGACACTTGCAATTTCATGCGAGTTCTCTGTGTACCCTTCAAATTACCTGTAAGCTCCTTTTTTGAAAAACCCCATATTGCAGCCTCTCGAGAAAACCTCGGCAGGGAGCTCATTCCACAGACGGAGAGTCCGCGGAAAGAATTTCCTCTTCAGCCGCACAGTGCGTGACTATTTAGGTTCTAGACAGGCCGTTGGCATCCTGTCAAACAATCCTTAAATACACAGCCCATCGCCCCGACTCGAACTTTAAGATACGTCAAATATTACTAGATACGATGTCAGTGTCAAAAGTGAAGTTTCTTCAAACAAAACTTCGAATCGGGCCGCATGTTCGACGACGAGCTTAACGAGGGTGCTGGATGTTAGAGTCGGCTACTCGCATGTAACACCTCTGGAGTTGCAGGCATCCATAGGCTACGGTATCCGCTTACCATCAGGCGGAAGATGAGAGCGGTTTTTATGTTGAGCGTTTATCCTTTTGTGTTTAGACTGTAGGTACGTATAGTGAAGATCACCGAAAATCTTAATACTCTCTACTGCCTCAAATAAATGCCAGCACTGGCATACAATTAGATCAGTAAAGTAGAAACCACGTAAAAGTCTAACAATTGTTTTACCGATATAATAAATCCCGAAATATTTAAAATACCGTTACCACACCGTTCATTAACAACTACCAAAATGTTACCGAATCCCCGACCTCTGTCCCACGTCACTGGCTACAGTTACAAACCGGGAACGTCGGGATTTACGATACAAACACCACTAATACAATCTGACCTTCATCATCTGTACGCCACTGAAGAGCTCACGGGTCTAGTTATGTTGGTTACATCCTTGGGAATGACGGCGGGTGGTATGGCACAGATTCATCGAGTCACGATGATTGGTGAATTATTATAGCGCTAAATTTAGTAGCCTTCAAACGGAACTTTACCATTTTGAATTGAAACTGTATTAAGCAGAGAATAAGGTTGTTATTTCCTCGTGTTTGTTTGACAGAATTGGATCCTTAAGTTTTGGGCGAGCGCTGAAATATTACGTGCGTCGATGATTAGTGGGTTGGTATTCGGTACATTTTTGACATGAATTTCTTCACGTCCCCTCTTCAAATCCAACCATACTGTTTGGGTATCGTCTTGGCTCGTCTCAATAGTTTTTTGTCAAGTTCTTAAATTCGTCCCGTTCTGCTTTCGTCACCCATTCTTCATTCGTCATTTTCGTGGGTCGTCTATATCATCTTTGGTAATCGTTGTTGTTTGTCTATTTCTTTTTCCGGCGCATTTCGGTATTCGTCAACATCTTCTTTGGGCATGTTCGATGTTAGTCTATGTTGTTTTTAGACTCACTCGTTATTTGTCCTGTCGTTTTTGGTTTTATTCTAAGTATGTATTTTTCTTATTTCTTTGTTGGACACATTCTCTATCTCGTTCGATATGTATCAGGAAATGAAGACATGAAGTTTTTTGTTTGGCTAGGAAAAGACAAACAACAAATATAAACAAAGATGACAAAAACTACTAGTGAAAGTGACGAATGCAGAATGAGATGAATTAAGAACTTGTCAAAAACCGAATAGGACCAACAACGAATTTACGAATAACGAGTGAGTGAAAACAACATAGACTAACATCGAACTTGCCCAAAGAAGATGTTGACGAATACCGAAATAAGAAATAGACGACCCACGAAAATGACGAATGAAGAATGTGTGACGAAAGCAGAACGGGACGAATTTAAGAACTTGACAAAAAACGATTGAAATGAGCCAAGACGATACCACTGTTTACTGTACTATTCGTCAGAATTCATATCAATAATTCATAGTTCATAGTTTGTGATATTTTGATTTTGATTCTTATATAGGTAAACTAACTTCTACTTGCGACTTCGTCTGCATGGATTGATAAAAACTACCTATATTTTTTCCTCGGAATTCAAACTATCTTCCACAAAATTTTATCCAAATCGGTTAACAGACAGGAGTTAACAGACACAATTAATTTCGCATTTTTTATATTAAAGACCGCAGCGCAGACTTTTGATTTCTTGAAGCAACTTTTTGCATTATTTTGAGTTATTTTTATAGGTTAATTCAGCTCTTAATTGTTTCCCCGGACCCCGCCCCTACTAGTTACCCATCAATAGGTTACGCCCAATCCATCTGATTCCAGTAACATTGCCAATTATTGCTTTTACAAATCAATTATTCATGGGTGGTCTGTTTTCTGCCCTTGATAGTTAATAGCAATATTAAAGACAAAAACAAATCTTAAGAGGGCTAACATAAAGTTGTAATTTTTGTATTGATTTTCCACGATTAAACAAGAGAAGGCGCTGGGATTTTGAGTTTCCAAAACGTCCCGCGTGGCGCGCTGTTTTTCCCATCCCATACAAAATTAAACTTAACGCAAACGCATACGTCACGTCACGCTATCGAATAAATGTACACTAGGGGTTCTGACGGGCAAAATTTTAAACAGAACTTTAGTATATTTTTAGAGTTAAACGTTAAAAACCCGCGCTTTCGTCCGACATTTTTCCGTCGCAAGTTTCGCGACACATTATGGATATTATCAAGCTGGTGTAATACATTATACATACGTACATAAACTAATTTAAGATCCTCAACTTCTCTTAATGTTCCAATAGTCCTGTCTACCCAATTCTTTACTACATTTCCAATTCTCAATAAACCAACGTAACAAAATAACGGGAAAACCTCAAAATATAAACAAGCCTTACAACTGAAACTTAACACCACAACTCCTTAGAAATAAACCTCCACCATCCACACCATTATACAATCAAATATGTCTTTTATTTCCTTCACCATAAAGTTCTTCACGAACGCATCAACTTTGTAGATTTTGGCAAATATTGTTACAACAAAAAGCTCGTAAGTTACAGGTGTTAATACGGAACATACGTCTTTTATAAAAATATTCATTGCCAAAAAGTTTGTTTGTCTCGTCCATTAAGAGGAACAATGGACCGTTAAGCAAACACTGTCCTGCTTAAACGTTTTACGGTTTATGCCGACTGTAAATTTTTGGCAGGGGTTACGAATATTTATTTAATTGTATTCGATTAATCGTTTATCAATGAAGTCTTATATTAAATGCTTATATGGGTTGTTTATTCAGTCACCTGCAAAAATTTACGGGGTAATAGGTCATACTGAGCAACTTTTACTATGGGACCAACCGAGAAATCGTGAAAAAAAAAAACTTACTTACTTACTCCTCTGGCGCAGCGACCCAAAGTGTGTCTTGGCCTCCAACACTACTGCTCGCCACTGATCCCGGTCCTGTGCAGTTTCTCGCCAGTCTTCAACCTGGAGTTCGCGCAGATCCGTGTCCACCACATCCGCCCATCGATACCTAGGTCGACCGGCCGGTCGGCGTGCTGTCGGTTTTCCCACAAACGCTCTTTTCACCGCCCGATCGGCTCCCATTCGCTTGCAAAAAAAAATTGGTTGTATCATACATTTTGGCTGTCTGACCTTGACACTTTTCTATGGGGGAGTAAATATTTTTCGCGTTTTTTTTAAAGTTGCTCAGAATGACCTATATATTCACTCCGTAAATTATTGCAGGATACTAACCAGGATATAAACACCCTGTATTATACAAGGTGTAGCAAAAATAGTGGGGATCCGTTTAAGGGCAGATTTGGTATCGTAAACTAATTAGGAAAATACTACTGGTACTTTCTTGGATCCGACCTCCCTAAGACTGGCGACTGGTTTGCGACTCGGGGTTTCGGTATGTACGCCACATATATGGTCTTGTGGCACGGACGTGGAAGGACTGGGACACCATGGATTATCTTGTCAAAAAAGTGCAGGTCGTTTTTCAAGACATGCGTCGCTTCATGACATAATCCGTCAATCTCTTGCCACCATCAATGTGCCTGCTCTTCATGAGCCGACTGGCATTATCAGGGATGATGGGGTGTCCTTGGTTCCTTGGAGCTTGGGATGGATGTTAGTGTGGGATGCTACCTGCGCAGACACACTGGCACCGGCCACCTCCAACGGACTAATGTAAAAGCGGGCGCAGCGGCGGAAAGCGCTGAAAATTTTGAAACGTAATAAATATAAGGGCCTCGGTAGAGAGTACCATTTTGTACCATTTGGCGTTGAAACTCTAGGTCCATGGGGTCCTAGCGCGCACAAGTTTTTTGGAGAAATCGCGAAACTGCCTGTAGCTCCCCCCCCTGCAACCTCAGCACAACCCCCACCCTCGAGGACTTTTAGTATGTTTATCTGGAGACCATAAGGTATACCAATTTACATAACTACACGAAATTTTTTTATTTTTTTATATAGCCTATATTGTGTCCCACTGCTGGGCAAAGGCCTCCCCTGTTTTCCGCCACTCGTCACGGCTTTGTGCATGCTCCCGCCAGTCGTTACGAAATGAGTCCAGGTCGTCTCGCCATCTCGTTTTTGGCCTTCCTCTGCCTCGGGTGATCTGTGGTGCCCATTCGGTCGCTATTTTGGCCCATCTGTCCGGGTGCATCCTACAGATGTGCCCCGCCCAATCCCATTTGAGCTTGGCGGCCTTCACACCTACATCTGCGATACCTGTTTTGGAGCGCAGCTCTGTGTTCCTTATCCGATCGATTCTACGGACTCCAAGTATGCTCCGCTCCATTGCTCGCTGGCAAATCTTGAGTCGGGACTTTTGAGCTTCTGTTAATGACCAAGTTTGGGCGCCGTAGGTTAAGATAGGCAGGATACACATGTCGAAAAGTTTGCGTTTTAGTGTTAGTGGAAGGTTGCCCTTCATTAACGCCTTCATGGACCAGAAGCTCTTCCAGGCGTTTTCGATGCGTCGATCGACTTCCTTGGACTGCCTGTTATCGAAGGATGCTATCTGGCCCAGATAGGTGTATTCATCAACATATTGTATATCCTGCCCATCTACCGTGACCCCACGTTTCTATTGACTTTATTAATTTTCTTGAGCTATTCTAATTATGTATGTCGTTCATATGAAAATATAAACATGTTTATTTCAAAATCAAACACAGTTATTACAATTATTGATAATTATTCAAAATATTCAAATTGTTAAACGATTTACGATCTCAAAACTGCTCGAAAGTAAATTTATTATAACCCATTGAATGGAACGGCAAAAAGTGCGTGATACAATAAATTAAGGACTGTCTCTAATAAATATTTATGATAAATTAATTGATTTTGGTTTCGGCTAACTTTCCCGGTTCTACGAACTGCTGTAATTTGTTCTGTTCGGATTATATAACGAATGTGTAGGGTTGCCAATGTTGCCATGTTTTTGAATCGATTGAATTTTAGTTAAAAGTGCCAATTTTAAATTTTCAGAAAGTAAAGTGATTTTCAAATGAAACCTTCGGACTGGCAAAAAAATGAGAAACCTTGTTTATTTTTCAAACCCACTCATGTACATTGTGATTCTGAATAAAAGTTATGTGGACTTTCATAATTTTCAAGGAAAGGTAAACACGGTATCGATAACTGAATGTGTAGATTAATATATTTCCAATAGAAAATTACCAAAACTTTTATATAAATATTTTGTTGTACCCTGGGCGGGTCACGTCTGCCGCATACTTCCGGATAGGTGGGTTAGTATAGCCACCAAGTCGATGCCGCAAGTTAAGCGCGGACGTGGCAGGCCCAGACGGAGATGGTGGGACGACCTAGACACCTTCATCAGCACTGGCCAGAAATAGCACAATATCGGGAGCTGTGGAGATCACGGGGAGAGGCCTTTGCCCAGCAGTGGGACAATATAACAGGCTATTAAAAATATATATTTTAAGATGTATCAACCAGTATCATCCCTATTTCTTATTGGAGGAAGACAGACGCGTCGCGGAAGTGGCTAACGTATATGCTCTCGATTCGATTTACGAGGCTGTACTTGTTAGTACAGACTGACAATAGATAGACCGTATCTCTTTACCATAAGGTTTACAAACGATCGGTCAAAACTGCGTACCAACAACAGCCTCAGGCTATAGTGAATCATTCCTGGAGCTGTCGTCAGGACATTGTGCTGGGCTACAACCGCGAAAATCGAAGTTCGTCAATTGCGGGCATTTTTCTCTGTCACTCTAATTACGTCTTAATGAGAGTAAAAGAGAAAGATCCCCGCAATTTGCGAAATTCGGTTTTCGCCGTAGGCCCCCTGGTTTGCAGTCTGCAGCAGAAGTAAAGATCGTGTCATTCACGACGACGCGTGGCTTCACGTGTATTTTCATGTCATTAAAGGTTAGATTTGACAAATCTGCGCGTCATCATGAATGGCACGAACTATATCTAAGTAAAAATTATAACGAAAATATTTCTTTGCTAATCCGCGAAATAATAGCGTGCTAGTCAATCAGTGCTAACCCTTTATACTTGCTTGCGTATTTTTACATGCAATTAGTTCTCCCAGCCTTCCACCGCGAAAATAAATACACAATCCACCACCAAAAGTATAGCATTCGATACGTGTTTTGCCTCTCTACGAGGCATCCACAGGAGATGCTGCAGGTGTTGACGGGGAGAACGGGAAGCCCTGTCTAGAAAGTATCTAGAGCTTAGGACCCGTTTCACAATGTCGAAGTAAAGTATTGGATAGCTAATGAATAAATACAATAACTGTCAGATAAAACTTCCTGCAAAACCTAGCACTATATCTACCAGTTAAGCTTATTTGAAGATTGTCAAACGCTAACGATGACTTTATTCGTCAGGTAAGTGGCAAGTAGCTTATTCAGTACTTTACTTGGACGTTGTGAGGCCCTTAAATGTGGTTAAAAATATATATCATGTGAAATTAGTAGAGGTTATTACACCAGTTCGGAAAGCTGAAGAGGCTGGTTTGAATTTAGCCTTGGTTATCGGATTTAGAAATTATTATTTATTTTTTCTAAGCCAAATTTAGTACTTAAAAGTAAGTAAGTAGTAGTAGTAAGTAAGATGAAATTTAAAAGGATCAGAATAAACGCCTATTTAAATGGTGTGAGTTTCTCACCTCGACCATACGATTACCTAGCACAAGAAAAAATATTGTAGCAGATATATGTAAACTATAGGTGAGTAGGATATCGCACGAGAAGACCGATAATTGCCTCGCCTTTGATTAATGATAGGATGTCTCCGAGTACCTAAATAAAATTTAAATGCGAGAATCGTATTTTGAGTTCAAATGCTTTTTAGTCGTCATCATGAGTACAGATATACAGATTTTTATTGGTAAAATAAATACATTTTACATTTTAACCCAATAAAAATAAGCGCGATGTAGAAATCGCCGCGCTCGGTAGAGAGCCATCTATCTTGATATTTGGTAAACCTTTGTATATGAAAGTAACTATGGACGCGGACCTTCACTTTGAAACAATAACTTGCCTTAAGCCAGCTTTAAATAAATGAAACAATCAAATATCAATGAAACCGCTTAGCAATAAAGGATCGCTTCATCAAAGTATTTTATTTTGGCACCGAATAAATTGTTCATTGATTCCTTTTGGTTTTTGTTTACAAATTGAGAACGTTCCGATATCGTGTTGGAAGTAATAAGTTTTTAAATGTACTTCTTGCTGTGATGCTTCATAACAGGGTCTCAACTTGAGTTATTGTATTTTTTAATCAATATAAGTAGTTACTTTATTATTTGTAATTTGTATTCATGGCAATGCATGGCAGTAATTGGTGATATGAATGGGTCTACCATGATATAATTTCATTATTTTCATCTTATATTCGACATTTCAGCACTGGCCAGCCACATAAGAGCTCATAAGAGGAAAAACCCTCGATTGCTGAGGTCGCCGTCATCGAAATCGATGTGGAGGACTATATATATATTATGTTTGAGCTGATGGCCTAAAAAAAAAATTAACTGTCGTTGTAGCAAAATGTCAACGGAGATATGGGTAAACAACACTAAACTACCCGAAAATTATACGTAAGTCGTCGTAAATTTCTCATTCAGTTTATTAAATTAATAGAAACGGGGCTTTATCGCGTATTAAGTCTTAAATTTTCCTCCGACGTTTCTTAGGACGGCGTTGTCCACGTGGTTTTGGAGAAGACTAAAGGCTAAGTTGACATGAATCTAGCCGCGTGAGTTTTTCGAACTACCCGCACTTGGTCTTGTTTATCAACTTGAACGTTTTGGGCACTAACGATATTCGATTTTTCGACTGTTGATATTCGTTTCCGCTTACATGTACTAATGATACTAATGAACTGGATTCTATGTGGATGGGATCGTCCCAATTGAAATTGAAATGTTTTTTTACAGTACATATGGTGCTACTTTACCGCACTAGAGCGAAAATTAGCATATTACGTTACTATGTCGAACATTTAAAGGGCCATATGTACTGTAAAACGTTGTACGATACACGTGCGAATAGGTAATTCGCAACTCGTGTTGATTTAAAACAAACAAACCCACTCGTTGCGTATTTCCTATTTTCTGCACTTGCATCGTAAATAACTATTGTTTTGAATGGCTTTGTGTGTTCTCATTCACACTTGCGTTGTCGAAGCAAGAGTGATAGAGAATATGATTTCGGTCATCAGAAGGAAATGCTCCCACGGTCAATTGAGTTAGTATGACGAGGACCGGAAAATTCTCGGATCCGCTGCTATAGAAAGGTAGAGAGGCCCAATAGAGAGTACTCTCTCCAGGCGGGTGATGTGCCTGGGTGAAGTCCACTGAGAGTTGGTTGGAAGTTGTATTTATAGCAATTGTCATTTGGAACTCCGTAAGCGCGATGTAGGTTTCTAGCAAATTGCGTTCTAGATTCCTAACGCCATCTGTTAGAACATTGTGGCACGACGTCGACAGTGACAGAGGAGCACAGTACTGTAGTTACTGTATTTATAGAAAACCAGTACCACGAGCACTCCTTAGTCAGCAGTTTGGTTTGCGGATAATATAAGTTCCCTATGTAAAATCATCGGACTAGTAACAATATCTATATCTACCAGGACGGTAAATAGCAAGCGGCTTCGCTATACGTTGTCAACTGTCAGCGCCATTAGTAACGTTAGTCAGTTCATTATATGGCCAGTGTGTTTAAATAAGCATACAAGTATTCCATTTAAGGAAGATTGAACGTAGGCGAAACGTTCATAGCTACTAGTTTAAGCTACGCGAAAGATTTGTTCGCACTTATCGAAAATAACTATATATTTTTTTTAAAACAAATTACAGCTTTTTACTGAAAGTCATGTATTTGGGTGACGATATCTTATACCTTTAAACGAGCAATTCTTGTATATATATATTTATATTTCTGTGATCTCGGAAACGGCTCTAACGATTTCGCTGAAATTTGGTATATGGGTTTTTTTTTCGAGTTTTCATGCGTTTTTCTTTCGATGCAGAATATTGTCGCTAATTTCGTGTTGCCGGCCACTGTCCGTCTGGTCCAGCGGGTTAAAACGCGGACTGCTAAACGAGTGTTACGGGTTCGAATCTCGCCCGGTGACTAACTTTTGTTTTTTTTTAATGTTCAAGTTTATATATAATTTTTTAATTTTTATTGTTTTAGACAAGTTTAATTTAGTAAAAAAATGTATTTAAGATTATCACCTATATACCACCATATTACAATAAATAGTTATAACCGAGCAAAGCTCGGTCGCCCAGGTACTGTATAGTTAAGAGTCCGCAGCAAGCTCGGCCTAATTTCGCCTTTCCATACAAACGGAGTTTCGTTCTAATTTTGTAAGTCCTTACCTTATCATATTGTAAGTACAAAGTTTCAGAGCAATCCAGCTAGTTGTTTTAAAATATTGTATAGAAAACCGAGCATGCTGCAGGCTCTTAAGAGGTTACGGGAGCTGAGATTTAAATTTTTAGGTGAATATCACCATCTCGCTAACGGAAGCGGCTCCTAAAACTAGTGCAATAAGGACAACGCCAGGTTAGGCGAAAAATCCTGCGTAAACATGTCAAAAGACGATGTTGGTAGGTAAATGGTAATGAAATTATCTGTGCCGGACTGTTTTGTTTTTAGGCTAACTGATGTCAATTTTGAATACCATGCTTCTCTTTGCGGCCTAGTAAATTAGGCCATTATTGCGAATATTTGAAGTGCACTAGCGCCTTAATAAACAAAAATTAACAGAAAAAGCAAAACAGTCCGACACAGATACTAATAATAATAATCTGTGTTGAAAAAAATCATTGTTTACCTACGCACAATTTTTTTTTCTATTTATTTAGAAACAAACAGTCATACACAATTTTTGATCAAAACTTATAGACAAAAAATAGACCTATAGTTTCATATGTAGAAATAAAATATAAACAGGTGGCTATTACAAAAAAAAACAAAAAGACTTAAATCTGTATTTTATAATAACAAATACTTGAAATATGTAAATCAGTGATTTGATCCGTCTGTAGAAAATACGTTACATATACGTCGTAGTACATAAAATTTAAGCAAATGACAAATTCCAGTTACTCGTAATCAATATTTAAATGCATTCTTAAGTTGTGTTAGTGAACAGTTAACAAAATATTAAATTTAAACTCCTTTTATTTGCGCAACTTGCAAAATAAGGCATCAAACAGCCAACCCACGCTGTAAGGTAATACCTAATGCGCTTGAGCATTATTTAAACATACAGGACCGAATCATTGCTCATATTATTTTTCGTTAAACCGCTCGCCCCTAGCACCCGCGCCTAATAGTATTTCTTCTCTAAATACCTAAGTGAGGAAATTATCCATAATATATGATAACTTGTTATAAAATAAACATAATTTAAGTATCACCAAGGCGGAATAAAGTCGTCAAACACCTAACAAGTGTAAAGTGATACCTAATGCCTGCGTGCATTATTCAAATGTAACAGAGTTGCAGAGCTGCGGATATTTTAATTGAAATTGTGATGAACGACTCGCTGCATGCGGACGTATATGCAAACGTAAGTGATTTATATTACGTATGTGTCTGTATAAAATGGTGTATGAGTTTTAATAATACTTTTAATTACGTCCACAAGAGAGGTATGGGCATTGTGAATGTCATCTTGCTTTGTGTGGTAGGGCACAGCACAGCGGATGTCATTCCAGATCTAGAGCAGAGCCCAACTGGGGAAGTACCTCCACCTTACAGAATACCGTAGCCAAATAACACTAGACCATACTCATAGTGTGAGTAAGGTTGCCAGAGCTCAACGAGGGCTGGGAGGGGGTTAGGGTCGGCAACGCGCATGTAACTCCCCCGGAGTTGCAGGCGTACATAGGCTACGGAGACTGCTTACCATCAGGCGGGCCGTATTCTTGTTTGCCACTGACGTAGTATAAAAAAAATATACTTGAGTTTTTTTTAATAAGCAAGAAAATCAAGGTAGTCGGCGGTCCGCCATTTGGTGAGGCAGGGGTGCCTAGGACATGTTGCCACCGTTCCAATTGTTTTTTGTCCGATACTGCTTATATTAGTCAGGCAACAATACTTACGTACCTAAACCCGTAATTAATGATGTTTAATACACCTACACATCTTCTAACATAATCATAGATGGTAGGATCAACTATAGATGCTATACGCGTGCGCCCGTGAGGGACAGAGACAGAACACACGCAACGCGCCAAATTAAAAACACGTTTTAACATTCCTGTCTACATACCAAAAACAACCTACGTAATTTGGTCGGGTTATTTGTTGCCCACCATAAGCCATATAAAAGTTTACGGTGGGGAATAAAAGAAATGAAACTGTGACAAGGAAAAACAATCATACTGCTTTCTCTGGTACTCCTACTGAAAGTTCCATAAGAGCATCTCGTTCGGTCATTTCATCTCTATACTTATTGTACCACTATGAACATTATTTTTTTAATTCGCTACCGCAGTACAATGACATAAGATGGAGATAACGTTTTCGTACACTTAATAAGCCGTATTTAAAAAGTGGTCGCTCCACAATGGTTCAATTTGTCCTTTTGCAGGACACATGATGTCATGTCGCTGAGAAGGAAAATATCTAAGCTAACACGTAAAAAGTATAAGAAACGAAGTAGTATAACTTTTTTTTTAAAGAATGCGAACGAGCAGACGTTTTGCCTGATGGCAAGCATGCCGTCGCGCATAGACACCTGCAACACCGGGCTAAGCACGATCGCATTTTTATCGCCTGTCACCATGCTTGTCACGTTCTAACAAGTATGTAAGTGCGAAAGTGACAGGCATAGTCACGACACAAGACACCCTTCTGGCCGAAGGGTGTCGTGTTTCGGAGGTTCCGGGGCAAACTGCCGAATCCGACACAAGACCAGCCGATTCAACGGAGCCGTTTTGTCGTCTAAATAGTGTTTAGTTGTCATTTTATAAAATGTATATGTATGTTAGTCTGTAAGGTATTTGTAATATGGGTCTTGTTGCCTGAATCAAATTTTAAATAAATAAATAAATAGTGACAGGTGTTAAAGTGTAACCATGCTGCCACCGCAGAGGGATTGCAACCAACCTGGGCATCATGGGCGGGACAGCAATACTATATGCGCGTGCAATAGAGATAGCAACAGGTGGTTGAATGCACGAAAATGTATGTGGAAAGCGTCTCTGTTTTACAGTTAAGCTGTACAAGGTAGAAAGTTTTACAATTTTGTATATATCTTTTTCCTAATAATCTAACCTAAATTGACATTTTGGGAGCTGCAAGTGTATTGCGCTAGAACAACTGCTAGGTAATTGATTGAAAATTGTTATGTGTACATAAAATTTATTATTATTTATTTATGAATGCACAGGCAGCTTATAGTTGATACGTGCACATCAATGTCTTGCACTTGTGTTTTGTCCGTTTATAAAATGTTTGTCGAGTCTGTTTTTGAAAGAGTTCATTGAGGGTGCACTGATTACGGATTCGGGCAACCTGAAAATAATATAAAATGATAATAAAGATTTAAATATCAAAAAAAAGAGGTTAATAATTAACGCTTTTATCCTTTTGTTTCATGTGAAAGCTATTTTAAAAACAAAGATAGAATAATTAAAAAAGTAGAGGTAAGAAATACATAATAAATTATCGTGAATGGAATATGCCCAGTGGGTAACATAAGGTTTAAGTACATGTAATCATAACATCTTAAAGTCGACCGTACTCAACCTTTTACCGTGAGTGTGACATGACTTGACGGAGACCTCTAACACTTATTATTATAACATTTATAACAGAACAGGTGACCTTCTAACAAAAGAGTGACCTGACCTTGATAAGTCACTCTCGGACCGCTCTGCGATTTATAAGAATGCAATGTTATTAAATGAATACCCAAATAAATGCTTAGTCAAGTTTCTTATGAAGTCATAACAAAAATAATATATATATCTTTAACTTGTATATGTTAACACTTTTATTACGAAATCCGTATGGCGGATTTTTTACAAGCTTTTATTTAACTTGCCCTGTTAGTCTGGGCCGAATCTTGGAAGCTTTTGACCCACTTTCCGTTTTTTGACAGAACTGAACTTTTGCATACATGAATCAATCGAATGACAATGCAATATTATGATGACATGGAGCTGATCTGATGATCAAGATAGGAGGTGGCCATGGGAACTCTGTGATAAAACAACGCACACTAATTCTGTTAGGGGTTGTTAGAAGGGTCTTGGTGAGTTGCCTGTGGAAAGAAAAGTATAGTCAGCGATAAAAGCTAGTACCAAAAATTAAATTTTTGCTAAAAATGTAACAAATAAATATACAAACGTAAATACACACACACATAACAAACAAACAACAAAGCTCAAATTATATTGACAGATTTTTGTGGATTGGATCCATTTCCCATAATGACGTCCGTGACGTTATCCTGAAACAATTTACATTAAAATTAACTTAACAAATAAAAATTAACTTTTCTTTTCTCTTCGACACAAGGTGTATATTTTACTTATTAACATATTTCTGTGGGTTGAATACTTTTATTTAAAAGTTGTCCACCTAATGTCACTTGTTACCTTACTGTATTTCCTTATACTCTGGCACGGGATCAACGTTCGCCATAACACCATTTAGGGTCCCCGCTATTTACTTACGTTATGTTATGTCAAGTTTGCATATTCGTTCGGTATTGGCCTCTACGAGAAAACACCCATCGTATACACAATTCACTGATAATTTTTAAATCTTATAGCAGAGACAATAAGGTCCATGTCAGGTTAAGTTAATAGTAAAACGGACAGGCGTTTTTATATATTTGTTTTTTAGTTTGGACGTGTATTTTTAGCTCCAAAATTTCCAACTTTATACAGATTAGGTGACATTGATTCTTATCATGTTATTTCTTTGTTAGGGATATATGATTAGGGCTATTGGATTCGCCATATTTTTTTTTTGATAATCTTTATTACACACAAGAAAATACATGGTGTAACATGCGCACTGAATGCCATAAGGCATTCTCTACCGGTCAACCTTCGGGAAAAGCAGATAAGATAAAGTAACCAAAGAAATACAGAGTCAGTTTATAGGTACTTTTTTTTTCTTTCAGAAATATACTTAGTATAAAATATGATCGGAATTTCAGTACATAATAAGCTTTTCCATGTTATTTTGACCATAGGTATTCTAAAAAATATGAAATTGAAACAGTTTAAACGTTAAAAAGTAAGAATAGTCTTTAATTACTCTATTAGATTTTTCCATAAATAAGCAGTTCCTTATTTAAGTAATTTACGTAACTACATCTATAAATAGAATATCACTACCTGTGCCAATGAGTATTAGAGATAAATCCAAACATATACCCACCCACTACCGCAAAAACTAACCTAACATCATCTGGTATTTCAATAGCAGAGGTTTGCTCTCTCTCTGACTCATCATTGCTAGACCTTAAGTCTTTGAAATAAGATTGATAATTGGTCAATTAACAGTGGACAATGATACGTCACCATGTAGTTTAAATGGGTAAAACCCATCGTACTTGATCTTGGGTTTAAAACGTCATTGTCTCAACAGCTGCGTCATTGATTTGGCCTTGGACGAAATCTTTCTAGATGATGTCTTAGTAATATACGGATCTTAGGATGATCTGAATAAAGCGAAAGTTTTAAAATGTTTAAATAAGTTAAGGATTTTTTTTAGTTTTTTTTTTAGCCTATTTGTGTTAAGGTTACTTGATTTTAATTGAATGACTCAAAAATGTGATGTTTATTTCTTGTACAGCATAAGATATATCGGAGCGGTCGTGGTTCTCAAAAATATCTAAACACGCACTCTAACGTCTTGACAATAGAGGCGTGTTTAGATATTTGTGAGCGCCTTGACCGCTCCTATATATCAATAGCGACTGTACATACCACATTACTAAACAAAAACATGTCTAAATTTTTGGCGTGCCTTATAGCTAAAAAAAACTTGACAGGTTACGGCTTACAAGCTGGGTTTCTAATTTAAAGATATTTCATGACCCGACAAGTACTCTAAATGTTTCCGGCACTAAAAAAAGGAAGAGGAGGACCCCTACATCCAAACATTCCTACCATAAAAAAAGAGATGAAAGATGCAAATGTCACATCTAAGACAACCAGGGATAGGGTCCTGGCGAAGAAGAACTAGGAGAGCCGAGCGTCCTGGCAAAGAAGGACTAGGGGAGCCGACCCCAAATGATGGCATAAAGCTACACTGAATACAATATTTCATCCATTAAGATTAACTGCTTTATACAATATCTACAAATGTTTGAAAAACATTAAAATACAAAACAATAACATACAAAAAATTAAGTAATTAAAAACGATGAAATTAAATGAACTGTTTCTACATTTTAGCTACTCAAAACAAAACAGTAAAATTTACTGTCTTTTTGGAACAGTATAATTTACGCTATTATTTCCAAAAATCGGTATTTCGGTGTTTTCGGCGAACAATCAGTTTTGTGTGCTTGTATTGACCTCTCAAGGACCTGGAATTGCTAGCTAGCTGAAGAAGGCCCAGGATCTTCAAAGTCATCGGAGTGTGCTCAAAGTTAGTGACTATATCCCATATTGAACGAGTGCAATGCCTGTCCAAAAGTTTTAATATGCTAGGGAACCTAGGACCAGCTGAGCTATCGAAGGGTTCATACGTGAACAACAAGTATTTAAGCGCGAAAGTGACAAGTGACATAGTGACAAGTGATAAAAATGGAACCATGCTGCCACTGCTGGTTTAAATACTTGGCGACCAAAGGGTATTTTTTAATACCTCCATTTTTAGGTTGGATGTTTGAACTTTAAATAAAAACATTATACTTAATCTTTGAACTTGAAACAATAATGTCACGGACGTATTAATTACACATACAACGTCGTTACACGTCGTCACCCGTCGTGTCGCAACGATCGATTTGTGGGCCAATGTCTAGTGATTATAGATTACATCCCGCAGAGTACGCATTGTGAAACGTAACTCGCGCTCACTCCTATGCGTTTTGGACATTTTTGTTTAAAGTTGTATTTATCCCCAACATGCATTTTAGATTTTTGATTTTTGTATTATTTCCACTCAGATTAGAAATTATTATGAGAAAAAATATGCCCACAATTTTTTATACATTTTTTGTCTTCCCGTTTTGTCATGGACTACGGATATAGAAGGTTGTATTCAAAGGTAACCAAATGGAGGGAAAAAATTGTGGTAATTTTTTTTCAGTAAAAATGAAAAAAAAAAACGTATGATTCTGAGTAAAAACAATATTCCCAATTCTAACACAAGAGTTGTAGGTATCACTTTGTATCCCTTTCATGTCTTGTGCAGCACTCCACTTATTACAATAGGTAGTTCATGTTTTTTTTCTCTATGATACGTTTTTCATTTTATCGCGTTAGCTTGAAATCGTATAATGATCCCGTATTTGAATTTTGTCATTATGTTTTATTAATGTTTTGCTCAATAACACAATGGGCTTACCAAGTTCTGTACGTGTTCTATAGTATTTTTTTTTTCCGTTTTTTCATTTTTAAAACAACTTAGACAATTCATATAAATAAAAATAAATTAATTAATTTACT
Source organism: Cydia pomonella (assembly GCF_033807575.1). Taxonomy (NCBI): domain Eukaryota; kingdom Metazoa; phylum Arthropoda; class Insecta; order Lepidoptera; family Tortricidae; genus Cydia; species Cydia pomonella. The sequence continues at coordinate 24,796,421 of NC_084708.1, forward strand.
TTTTGTTTGTTTCAGGTAAGTTATACGGAACGGAACACAATTACGTTCGCTTAGCAACAACAACTATAATTCAAGTTAGAACTGTTTCCACTAACTAAACGATCAATTGCTTGTGTTTTACCTTTTCTATGGGGCAGGTCGGTCAACCCTCCATACAAATGTCAAAAAAAATCGATTATTTTTCTAATCAAAACACGATACCTAATATTAATATGCCCTTAGACGAATCCCCACAATTTTTATTTCAAGTACCCGTATTTTTCTAACTGTATTACCTAATTGTAAAGAGGCGGTAGGGGTAGTATAAATATTACACAAATTCACTAAAGTCCCACAGTAAGCTAAGTAAATACTTAAATACATATAAAATACACCCATGACTCAGGAACAAATATCCATGCTCATCACACGAATGCCCTTACCAGGATTTGAACCCGGGACCATCGGCTTCATAGGCAGGGTCACTACCCACTAGGCCAGACCGGTCGATACCGTCACAAAGCTATACTCTATCTTAGTGGTGGGCAAAGTTTTTTCATGGGAGCCCAGAAAGTTTAAGAAATTTAAGAGGAGGGCCAGAATTGCATCAAAACTATCTTGATTTGCGATTATCTTGGGCCAATGCCATCTACTAATATTTCATAGGACCGTCGGCGGGCCGGATAAAAGCCTTTCACGGGCCGTACTTTGCCCACCACTGCTCTATCTAGTGGGTGGGTCTATTCGCGATAATATACGTTTAGGACGGTTGCAGACGTTATGTAAGCAGATTGGTCAGCTGTTGCGTCGCAATTGCAATATGGTTGCAATAAGTTATGATACAGACTACTGAGACATTATTGGCTCTTACTTTTACTTAAGATCTCTAATCCTTTTCAGTTATTATTGTGTACTTTGTAAATAATTATGTGTAAATCAAATAAGTATCAAAATTGCTTAATTGAATAGAATTTGATTACAATAATCAAAAAAATCTAAAAAAAATAAAAAAGTGTGCACATAGCTGTTTTTTTTTTTTTTTTAATATACCACGACGGTGGCAAACAAGCATACGGCCCGCCTGATGGTAAGCAGTCACCGCAGCCTATGGACGCCTGCAACTCCAGAGGTGTTGCATGCGCGTTGCCGACCCTACGTCGAGATGGTTAATATACATCAAATTATGTAAAAATATTTTCCATAATGTCAGTATCTAAAGAGAAAAATGGAGACCACGTTTGTATGAAGCGGCCGTCCCCTTTCTTCTTAAGTAGGGATTGCAAGCACGTTCGAATGGATAGTCTTTTAAGCGCGTTCCTTGTTTATTTAAATAATTCAGTAGCGACATCTGTTGATTCAGCGTTCTTGACATTGGTGTCGTAATTCGCACATGGTTTGCTTTTTAAACAAATTTATGTTTTCTTTGCAATCGCTGTTACAAAGTTAAGATGAATCATTGAATATTGGGGATTTACATTGAAAGTGTGTGTTAGTGTTGTGTTCCAACCGGTGAGTAAGGTTGCCAGAGCTCAACGAGGGTGTGGAGTGTTAGGGTTGGCAACGCATGTCCTCTAGAGTAAGTAAGTAAATATTCTTTATTGTGCACCATACATTTAAAAATAGACAGGAAATGAAAAAACACGTAAAAGTTAGGTAACAACAGGCGGTCTTATCGCTAAGAAGCGATCTCTTCCAGTCTTCAGTCTTAGAGTTACAAGCGTACATATTAGGCTACTGAGACTGCTTACCATCAGGTCGGCCGTAAGCTTGTTTGCCACCGATGTAGTATAAAAAAAGTCGAGGTTATAAAAAAAGCCTTATCTAATCTAAGTAAACCTAAAACATTCAAAAGATATACAACTATATATACAGTGTGTCCCTAGCCATTGGACAAAACCGAAATGTACATACATTAGGGTATTTAGAACCAGTGTACAAAGTATCATAACAACCGGTGTAGCGGTTTCGAAGAAATTAACAAATTACCATTTTTTACTTTCGAGCAGCCTGTATGTGTTAGTAGCTCCTAAGGTAATATCCTTAAAGAATAGTATGGAAACTTCTTCGACCTTTTGAAAAATGTCATCATTATCAAATATTTCGAACAAATTGTCAAAAAACAAAAACACTGCCAAAGATTAACACAGTGTGTTTCTTTTTGTTGTCGATTATTGCAAAAAACTTTTGTTCGAAAACTGTATTTTTTTTTATCTTTTGTTCTAATTAAAAAAATATTAACGTCAGAGCATTCCTGAGAAGTAACCCTACGTGGGATTTCAGGGTTTGTCCAATGGCTAAGGTCACCCTGTATATGCCTTAAAATAAAGTTACATACATGGACCAAAAAATAGTTTTCACCTAAATCAACCTGTCCCCTAAATGTATAAGAACGATAAAAATATTATCCATAACAAAACTACTTTAAATACAGTTAAAGGGAAATCGGACTCTATATAGAAACTAATTTTTCAATTTTATATTTGTGTGTCAGATCGTCTTAAGGGAGTGCTAAAAAAAAGTTAAAATAAACTATTTGATCTATTCATGTACAATCGCCCTAATACCGAAAACGCCCTACTCGTTCAATTTGACACCTCACACAAGACAACCTCGTACGTAATAGCACCTCACACTGTCTTGAAGTGTCAAACACTGACAAACATGAGCGTGACAAGTCAATCTGATGTCAAAGGGGGTTGGTTTAGGTCAAAGGTTGAATCTGTCAAGCAACAAATTTTTATCTTCTTATTTCGTTTTTAGGGTTCCCTTCCCAAAGGGTAAAACGGGACCCTATTACTAAGACTCCGCTGTCCGTCTGTTTGTCCATCTGTCACCAAGCTGACAGTTTTTAGACAGTTGAAATTTTCACAGATGATGTATTTCTGTTGCCGCTATAACAACTTCTTCTTCCTCGCGTTGTCCCGGCATTTTGCCATGGGAGCCCGGGGTCCGCTTGACTAATTCCAAGATTTGGCGTAGGCACTAGTTTTTACGAATGCGACTGCCATCTGACCTTTCAACCCAGAGGGTAAACTAGGCCTTGTTGGGATTAGTCCGGTTTCCTCACGATGTTTTCCTTCACCGAAAAGCGACTGGTAAATATCAAATGATATTTCGTACATAAGTTCCGAAAAATTCATTGCTACGAGCCGGGGTTTGAACCCGCGACCTTCGGATTGCAAGCTCTTACCGCTAGGCCACCAGCGCTTAATAACAAACACTAAAAAACAGAATAGAATAAATATTCAAAATATTTTTTTTATTATTTATTTACAACAAACGTGATTTTTTATTGCTTGTTTTTATAAATAATGGTACGGAGCCCTTCGTGCGCGAGTCCAACTCGCACTTGGTCGGTTTTTTGTGTTTGATTTCCAACATTTGAGCGGGGAGTGACAAATGTTAGGAACTATAAAACATTTAAATGTAAAAAACATGTGTAAAAAGCGGTTTAACTAAAATGCATAGGTATAAAATTTTTGTTTAATGATACACTTTGCAAAGTCGAGGAGTTAGTGGCCGAGCCCAATATAATCGGCGAAACGAATGCCCACAGACTTCGCTGGTCGCCTACTCAGGATGGGAGAGGATAGGGCTGTCATGCGGGCGTTCTTGGGACGGCGGACAACACAACACAAAACATCCATTAAACCACAAAGTCGAGGAGTTAGTGGCCGAGCCCAATATAATCGGCGAAACGAATGCCCACAGACTTCGCTGGTCGCCTACTCAGGATGGGAGAGGATAGGGCTGTCATGCGGGCGTTCTTGGGACGGCGGACAACACAACACAAAACATCCATTAAACCACAAAGTCGAGGAGTTAGTGGCCGAGCCCAATATAATCGGCGAAACGAATGCCCACAGACTTCGCTGGTCACCTACTCAGGATGGGAGAGGATAGGGCTGTCAAGCGGGCGTTCTTGGGACGGCCGACAACACAACACAAAACATCCATTAAATCGAATATTTTTTACACAAAAATATTTTTAGGCAAGCAAATTGTAAAAAATCTATTATAATACTCATATTTTTTTTATAAAAGAATGTTTCTTTTAAGTAAAATGAGCTATCTTAAGATTTTAAGCCACTTTCCCTCCATTAATTTTCCACCCTGTATTCTGTATATTCTTACTGAACTATATAATCGCGATTCACGCAAACCTTCTGATTTCCCGCAATGGTTTTTACACCCACACGTATCTTCGGTAACGGAGCCGCCATTTTGGCCGTGACGTCACACGGCCGGCGGCCTCTCGTAACGGAAGCGTTTCTCTTAGTTCCGTAAGGCCTGTTCGATTTATAAGAATCGAGACTTGATTTGTTATGAAGACCTTGACGGCTCACAGAACTCGCGCTTTGACTTGTCGAGTTCGTATCATATCAATAGCGAGAGGCCCATATTTAACAAATTTAACACATATCAGCGAAATAATAAGGATCAAAGTCAAATGGCGTTCTAAATTTTTTAATCATATTTCAAAAGTTGCCCCAAGCCCCAAGCAAGTTTGTTTTCTAACGTATGCTTCACAAGCACCTGCAGAGTGCAGCATAAGTAAGTTAATCCTCCTCCGCGCATATGCATAGTTTTTCTAATATGTATGTATATTATATTATTATTATAAAGAGAGGTATGGGCATTGTGAATTTCATCTCTCTTTGTGTGGTAGGGCACAGCCAGTGGATGTCATTCCAGATCTAGAGCAGAGCCCAACTGGGGAAGTACCTCCACCTTACGGAAAACCGCAGCCAAATAACACTAGACCCTACTCATAGTGTTGTGTTCCTGCCGGTAAGTAAGGTTGCCAGAGCTCAACGAGGGGGGGGCGGGTTTAGGGTCGGCAACGCGCATATAACTCCTCTGGAGTTGCAGGCGTACATAGGCTACGGAGACTGCTTACCATCAGGCGAGCCGTATGCTTGTTTGCCACCGACGTAGTCTAAAAAAAATAGAAGGGCTGGTGGCCTAGCGGTAAGAGCGTTCGACTTGCAATCCGGAGGTCGCGGGTTCAAACCCCAGCTTGTACCAATGAGTTTTTCGGAACTTATGTACGAAATATCATTTGATATTTACCAGTCGCTTTTCGGTGAAGGAAAACATCGTGAGGAAACCGGACTAATCCCAACAAGGCCTAGTTTACCCTCTGGGTTGGAAGGTCAGATGGCAGTCGTTTTCGTAAAAACTAGTGCCTACGCCAAATCTTGGAATTAGTTGTCAAGCGGACCCCAGGCTCCCATGCGTCGTGGCAAAATGCCGGGAAAACGCGAGGAAGAAGAAGTATGTATATTATATTTATTTTATAATATATATTATACGTTATATTTATGTATATATGTATATTGATATTAATATAGCAATATGTCTATATATATGTAGTACCTAGTATAATTTGTGTAACATTGTAAATAATGTTATTAATGTCCAAAATTGTAAATAGTTTTTTAAAATTACTTTTATACTCGTAGTTGTCATTTCTTTTGAATTATTTTTCTCACTGCACCCACATTCGAGAATTTCCATTTTGCCCTATGGTTGACTGGTAGAGAATGCCTTAAGGCATTAAGTCCGCCATTTGTACTTATTTTTATTGTGACATAAAGTAAAAAAAAAAAAGTTGGCAATAAATTTACTGCAGCAAAAAAAATTCTTTTGACAACCCACCTCTAACTCAAATTTTCTTTGCTACTATAGTAAAAGTAGACCCTAGCAATGAGCATAATCTTGTATTACGTACATATTATCTTGTATTACTTACAAAATTACAAACACGAAAAAATGGTACCCTCCTTTTCATTAGACGGTTAAATAGAGCAATATTGCCACTTTCTTGTCACAGTTCTGTCAAATTAGGCACGGCCTGTTACACGTCGGTAATAATAAGTTTAAAAGCGGATAATGTTACACGCATCACTATTATTTTAAGAGGGAAAGTTTTGCGTGTGCATAATACAGTTATTTTTTTAACATGCTTAATATACTTCCTTTATTTATTTTGGGTCTTAGTTTAGGTTTTTAACAATATGAATATAAAAGTAAAATATAAAACCACAAAAAAATACCAAAATATAAAAACACATTATAAAAAACCTAACCTAGGGTGCCGCCAGAAGCGGGGCAGGGCCCAAGCTGCCGGTGGTCAGGGCCGCAGAGAGAGGAACCACCGGACTATCCGCGCCGTGTCCAAGATCACCGCCTTCTGCATCTGACCCTTGATCCAACCACCTAGCTTATTGTACTCATTGATAGTTAAATTATTGTAACTAGAAAACTCCCGTTAAACTTCGAATATTCTCTATGAAAACTAGGAAAATATATTTTTTCAATATATTCTAGTAAATCGTAAGAACGTAAATAACCCTTGGAGTTTTGAGTGCGGGAATATTTTACACTAGGTATCCAAAAAAAATAATAATAGCTAAACACTGCAAAAACGTTAACTATTTTAACCTTTTTAAGCATATTTGCAGCTTACTGTTTATTTTTAATTCATCATTGATAACGAATTTAACAATAAAAAAAACTACCTAATAAATTTACGAGATTACTCTCGCGCCCGAAACCCTGTGTGATAACATTTTAAAGCAAATTAACCTATAATACGAAATTTGAAAAGTAATTAATACGTTTTAATCAGTTAATGGCTTGTTTTTTAGCTATACACGTGTCTCTGTCTCTGGCCTCTGGACATAGATGAATAGGACGTGTCGATTACGGTATTTATAACCTATGCACAAAGTCTCATACCTAACGACACAGTATTAACGAAGAAATTAATTATTTTCGTTTCAATACTTCGGAACAGCCTGTATTCTTATTATTTCTTTATTCATTCATAACAATAAAATATTGTGTTGAACATAGCTTAAAATTAAAAATAAAACATTACATTATATTGAAGAAATTAAAGCCTAATTAGTGATCCCAAGATGATGATTATATTAATTAAAAGTACCTATTGAAGAATATATGTATGTAGATACACGGTAATTAAAGTGTATGTCATGTCACTAGTGTTACTTTAACCTTATCATGTGAACAACTAATAAATAAAATAAAAATAAAAATAAAAATTATTTATTCTCAGACAATTAATACAGTCCATATTTGTTAGTATCAACTTACAACCTATGTTATGTTACCTTCCGCACAATAATTTACAGAAATTATATTAGGTAACTTTAGATTGCTGGTTATCTTGGCCGATTTACCGAACTGCACGTTTGTGAACAATACAGTATGCTTCTATTTATTGATGATTTATTTGATTTAACAATTAATAGTACATTACGATACAAGTGCGAAAAATAGGAAATTCGAAACGAGTTGCGATAAATTAAAACACGACCGAAGGGAGTGTTTTAAATCGACACGAGTTGCGAATTACCTATTCGCACATGTATCGTTCAACGTTTTACAGTACATATGGCCCTTTAAATGTTCGACACAGTAACGTAATATGCTACTTCTCGCACTAGTGCTATAAAGTAGCCCCATATGTACTGTAAAATATTTTTTTGATTTTTAACGAATCAAATAATTTGCCGTCGACAGGGTGTTCATCCTCACACCCTAGAACCTAAATGGTCGCGTACTGTGCGGTTTAAGAGGAATTTCCTCCCGCCAACGCTTCGGCTGTGGAATGAGCTTCCTGCCGAGGTTTTCAAGAGGGGTTACAGTGTGGGGTTCTTTAAAAAAGGAGTGTACAGGTTTTCAAAGGGTCGGCAACGCGCATGTAATACCTCTGGTGTTGCAGGCGTCTATATGCTACGGTGACTGCTTACCATCAGGCGGGCCGTATGCTTGTTTGCTACCGACGTGGTATAAAAAAAAATACCATATTAGAATATTCCTGAGAAGAAACTCTACTCGGGATCTCGGCCAGTGTCCAGAGAGTTCCACTTCAAAGAAAATTCTTGGAACTGTGGCATTGATGTCAATCAGGGTATATCCTGCACTGTATCCTACAATCGAGATACAAACGGTTGCATCTACAAAAAATATACCGGGTGCTTTTGACCTTGGGGCTTTCAATGCAATCTTTTTACATTGAAATATGTTTGGTATATATTTAATCAAAAGATTACCTTTTCGGCCTGGTCTTAAATAACACTACCTAGTTTCGTTTCTATCTGCGAGTTCGTTTGCATATAATGTTAATTGCCGTAATAAAAAAAACTATCCTATTTATGTCAAACAAGAGGCAACACCATGACTTTTTTATTTTTTATTTATTACATAAATAAATAAATAATAATAAATAAATATTATAGGACATTATTACACAAATTGACTAAGTCCCACAGTAAGCTCAATAAGGCTTGTGTTGAGGGTACTTAGATAACGATATATATAATATATAAATATTTATAAATACTTAAATACATAGAAAACACCCGTGACTCAGGAACAAATATCCATGCTCATCGCAAGAATAAATGCCCTTACCAGGATTTGAACCCGGGACCATCAGCTTCGTAGGCAAGGTCACTACCCACTACCGGTCGTCAAATAAATGTAATAACGACCCTAAAATGTTTTTAAATGTTATATCCTTGAACTACAATACAATAATCCACATATTTGACTTTCATATTAAAAAACACTGGCTGCTCAGAACTGCAACTGCACAATTTTGCCATCCAACTCCCAAATTGCCATCAGCATCTGTCAAGCCACATCGCGCTCACCTCAGTGGTGGGAGCGCAGTCTTTCGCCGTCGCTCGACCGCGCCCGCCGCGCCGTTCGAAATTCAAATTTCGAACCTCGAATCCGTGACCCATTTTGAAGTGTGTTATTTTTTTAATTTGCGAAAAAGGAATTGTGTTTGTGCCAGTGACGTTGCCAAGTGCTTGTTGCGTTCGGATTTCTCTTCAATTTTTCGCAAGTGAGTTTTTTAATTTTTTTTTCAGTAATCGGGTGTTCATGCGTGTGTGCGGAAATGTGTATGCATGAAAATTGCGATTTTAATTAGATGCAAATTGGTGCTAATTAATTGGTATGAATGTTGAATAAATTAGATTATAGTTTGTGCTTGAATGACGCGCGTTGAGGTCTTTTGTATGTAGAGTTGTTGACTCTACTCTACATTCTACTCTACTATTAACGCTATGGTATTGTATGTAATTAAATACTGGAAGGAATATAATTAGTTGGTAAAAAGTAATAATCATTCAAATCGTTACTTAGCAATATTGATTGTTATATTAATGAATAGTTGCATTTTTAATAAAAATAATTCAAAAAAATTAAACTAAACTACATTTTTTTAAATGTAAACTATATATTATCTTAATATAATATGAATCAGATTTTTTTTTTCGTTTAATATAAATTAATTGTGAGTGGTGTGAAGAGTTCTTCATACTGGAAGAAATAAATACAAAACCACAACTTGTCCAGAAAAAAAAGAAATAATTTTTCGCCAGTTACGAAAACATCATACTTTTTCGTACCTCAGTTTTTTTTGGACATACAGTGAAATTGCAATTATAACGTACCGAATAGGGAACTCTAAATATCCACCAAATTTTATGGAAATATGTGAAAGAAACTAATCGTCAACAAAATAAAAATAACGGGGCTTACCGCGAACACCGAAGTTCACAAATTGCGGGCATCTTTCTCTTTTACTCTAGTTGAGGCGTAATTACAGTGACAGAGAAAAATGCCCGCAACTTGCAAACTACGATGTTCGCGGTAGGCCCTCTGTCCACAAATCCAAGAGTTGCATCTATACGAAAGAAAAACGTCGTACGTGCCTATAGATTTCATATGTATTTGTGACGTTTTTAGATTTGACAGCCGTTTATTAATAAAAAGAACGTCGTAAAAATATAAATAAATTTAATAGCGTGTCAAATAAATCTGAACGTTAATCCCTTGAAAATAAAGATATTTTTGCTTATCAACTTCATGGATATTTGTGACGTTTTGAAGCGAGCGAAAACGTAGCGTTTCTCTCTGCGCTCGCGTTTATGTAATTCGGTTTGTTCATTAGGGGGCAATTATTCAGACATCTACGCGAACGAGAAATGTACGAGAATAAAGTTTACTTGTACACAAACAGCTGTTCAGCCAGTGCCCCTAGTGTAAATTTAGTCGATAGCGAAACGTGACGTACGCGTTTGCGTTAAGTCTCATTTTGTATGGGTTTTTGAACAGCGCGCCAAGCGGGACGTTTTGGAAAGTCAAAAATCTCATACAAAATGACACTTAACGCAAACGCGTACGTAACGTTTCGCTGTCGAAAATATTTACACTAGGGGTACTGATTCTATATTAGTATTCTATTATAGTTTTAGTACTCGGACATTGGGGACCTTTTACATCTCCAGACTTTTTTTTTATACTACGTCGGTGGCAAACAAGCATACGGCCCGCCTGATGGTAAGCAGTCTCCGTAGCCTATGTACGCCTGCAACTCCAGAGGAGTTACATGCGCGTTGCCGACCCTAAACCCGCCCCCCCCTCGTTGAGCTCTGGCAACCTTACTCACCGGCAGGAACACAACACTATGAGTAGGGTCTAGTGTTATTTGGCTGCTGTTTTCTGTAAGGTGGAGGTACTTCCCGAGTTGGGCTCTGCTCTAGATCTGGAAATGAATGGAGATTTAATGTGTTTTTAACCATAGAGACTATACATCTCTATTGTATTGTAGTAATTATTTATTTTAAGATTATTATAATGTAATGTTTACCCAGGTATTGGCTGTTGTATTTATAAATATTGTTATGTATTTTTCATGTCACTTATGATGTTACTATAAATGTTGTATTGATTTGTAAAAGAGCCTTTGAGGCCTACTTGCAGAATATTTTTTTAAAATTTTGAATTTTTGAGTATACATTAATAATTAGATTTAAATTCGATCCATATCGTACCTATTATTTGATTATTTATTTTAAACTTTATTGCACAAATACGAGTAAAAAGTACAAGAGGCGAATTTAATGCCTTGAGGTATTTTCTAGCAGTCAACCACTAGGCCAAACAGATATTTGCTAAGGATTAATTTTTCTTTAGATCTAATTTTGGACGTATATATTAAAATTAGGATCAGGCCGATTGTGTGTTTATGAGGAGGTATGGAAGTTATAAGAAATTAAAAGGGCCAGTTTTTATTTTGTTTAGTTTAGTTTTTGTGTTGGTTACTCGTAATATTTGGCTGGTTTGAAGAGTTCCTTATTCTGTGTGGAATACATACGAAATCCCAATTGGGGAACAATAAAATTTTAATTTTTCGTTGAGCTACAAAAATACACTAAGTTTTCGTAACTCTGTGTTTGTTGTTGGACATAAATGATATAATTATGGTTAAGTAAATAAATAAATATCTCACACAGATCGACCTCAGCCCCAAACTAAGCAAAGCTTGTACGATTGGTACTAGAGGACGATATACATACGTATATAGATAAATACATAGTTATCATCATCTTCCTCATGGGAGCCTGGGGTCAGCTTGACAACTAATCCCTAGAATTACCGTAGACACAAGTTTTACGAAAGCGACTGCCATCTGAACTTCCAACCCAGAGGGTTTACTAGGCCTTATTGGGATTAGTCTGATTTTCTCACGATGTTTTCCTTCATCGAAAAGCGAATGGTAAATATCAAATTTGGACCCGGGTACGTCCTTGAACTACGTCCAAAAGAGAGGTATGGGCATTGTAAATTTCATCTCGCTTTGTGTGGTAGGGCACAGCCAGTGGATATCATTTCAGATCTAGATCAGAGCCCAACTGGGGAAGTACCTCCACCTTACAGAAAACCGCCAAATAACACTAGACCCTACTCATAGTGTTGCCAGAGCTCAACGAGAGGGGGGCGGGTTTAGGGTCGGCAACGCGCATGTAACTCCTCTGGGGTTGCAGGCGTACATGGGCTGCGGAGACTGCTTGCCGTCAGGCGGGCCGTATGCTTGGTTGCCACCGACGACGTAGCATTAAAAAAAAAAAACGATATTTCGTATACAAGTTCCGAAAAACTCATTGGTACGAGCCGGGGTTTGAACCCGCGACCTCCGGATTGAAAGTCACACGGTCTTACCGCTAGGCCACCAGTGCTTAGGAGTCCCTCGGGAGTTATAGCTTCTTTTTCACAATCCACAACTCCCGGAACAATACATGCCTTTGTCCTTCAGTATACCAGCATGATATAAGATCTTTTTCGAGCAAGTGTGATGAAGAAGTATTTTTCTACATGCTCTATTTCACAGAAACATTCCTTGTAAAAAGAAAACGTATAATCGAACGTAAACTCAACTCTCCAAACGTAACAACGTTCTCTATGCAGTGCTATGACAACGTAATTGGTGAAATGACAGATCATTATCGAAGATTTCGGATAATTTAGCATTTTCTAGAGCAGAGCCCAACTGGGGAAGTACCTCCACCTTACAGAAAACCGCAGCCAAATAACACTAGACCCTACTCATAGTGTTGTGTTCCTGCCGGTGAGTAAGGTTGCCAGAGCTCAACGAGGGTGGGAGGGGTTAGGGTCGGCAACGCGCATGTAACTCCTCTGGAGTTGCAGGCGTACATAGGCTACGGATACTGCTTACCATCAGGCGGGCCGTATGCTTGTTTGCCACCGACGTAGTATACAAAAAAAAATATAAATTCTTTATAAGATAATAAATGTCTTAAACCATAATTTTCAAACTGCTCTTGTATGTGGTAAAATGTTGCCAGCGTTTAAAAACTGATGGTAAATACTTATTTTACAGGATTTGTCTGTACCATCCCATTACTGGCGCCAGTTTCATTATAGGGGTGTTTACTTTATGGACTCACGCGCGAGTTCGCAACTTAGCAGGATTCCAATCGTTAACGCTCTGTAGCGAACGAAACGCAACTGAGAGTGAGTGATAGAGAGATAACTACGCTACAAAGCGTTAACGATTGGCATCTTGTCTATGAACCTAGGTCAGCCCGCGTAGCCAACATGCCAATCGTTAGCGCTCCGTAGCGTAGCGTAGTCATCTCTCTATCACTCTTCTATATAAGTGCGACAGTGACAGTTCGTTCGCAACGGAGCGACGAATGATTGGCACGTTGGCTACGCGGGTTGGTATTGCAGGTGTCCTTGGGCGACCGAGATGCTACCCATAGTGTCAGATGTTACAAAAGACTGCAGGTTTTACATTCATATCATGCTAATATATTACTAATTTCTACCTAAACCCAAAGGATAGCTCAAATGTGGCATTATCTAGGAAAAGGGACCTTATTGTCGATGGCGCTTACGTCGCACTGCGTCGCGCAGCGTTGTATTTGTACCGGAGCAACAATCAGGTCCCTTTACATAGATAACGTCACTAATAATATTCAGTAGTTTGCGACGAAAGTCCCACACACGCCCTGCCACATTTCATCACAGCTTTTATGTTAAAAATTAACATAAAAACATTTACATACACTCGAAAATAAACCTTGATATATTGCGTAAAGGTTGGAACTTGTATGACAAGGAAGAACATAAATATATTCACACGTCGCTCTAAAATCAACCGTAATACGTCAAGTTAAAGTTTGAAGTTGAGTAGCAATAGGTATAAAGGAAAACTAATGGTCCAGTTAAGGTTATAACAATGTTAGGTGGACAATAATAGTTGATCATGTGTGAAATGTCGCTTTTCAATTGAAAGGATATTCGGAAATAGTATGTTTGGTGTTTGAATGAGTGTAATGGTCCTAATAGTTGTGTTTATATGTATAAACGTTTGTATATTGTGGATCCGACTGGCCCGTAGAAGAAAAATCTTATGTAAGTTATATGTCAAATTTAGTATACGAGTAAGTATATGTATAAGGTAAAAGTATAATAGTTAATGTCAAAAGATGGAATAAGATGGATTATACACCGTGTTTTTTTTATTTCCGTTAATTTCAAGGGTGCATCCCTGAGCTTAAATTAAGTAACTTTCTCAAAGACACTGGTATTCTAATTAACTCCATTTCAGAAATAATCAATAATTAATTTTTATCTTGTAAATCCCTTACGAGCATGTACACTTGCCTCAGGGCCTGTTTACATATCGATTAATGTTTAGTATGAGTTAATACATTTGCCACTGAACGTAAGTACTATCTCGGACGATCGATGTTCGAAATGACATTGATATGTCACAATTTTCAATTCTTTGGTTGAGTTAAATGTAATGTCCGTGTTATAACAACGCTATATGCAACATTTAATTACTTTTTATAGTAATAAAAATAACGAAAAATAAACATCTTAAAAAAAAAATAACTGTGCCATTTAGTTTCCTTAAACGTACTTACTGATACCCCAAAGTTTACGGAATTCAATAAAAACACGGTGTACATGTTATAATTCGAAACTTTCGGATCATTTGCAACGCTTGTGGTCAACGAAGACTGCGGAAGAATCTATTTTCTTCCCCAGTCTTCGTTGACGACGAGCGCTAATCGAATGCCATCGCGGTAATCAAATGTACTTACTTGTATTTTACTTGCAAAGTTTCAAATCGAAATGGCTGTTAGAAGTACGTTAAAATAACTCGCAAAATTTAATTATATTGTGAGTTAATTAGTTACAAGTGAAGTTAATATAACTGCTAGTCTTTCAAATTCTCAAATCATTATTCTTAATACACCGTGTTCGCTTCCGAATCTATCCAAAGGTTATCGGAAGTAAGCAATCGTGGCTGTATGTTTTCAATCATTATCTTTTTTCCGATTTGCTGGTTCCTCTAGCACCGATAACATCGTCCAAAGAAATTTGTATCTTAAAACTTCAACTTAAAGTTGGTTTTCTATTGTTTGTAACAAACGTCCGCCGATTTCAGGCAATTTTGTGAATAGTTCAGAAAAGGCAGTGCGTGTTTTGTGATTCGTAGTTTTTTTTTACTATTATGCAATAATTATAGCTAAGTAATTCTCTAGTAGTTTACAAGCGCCATATTTGCATGATGTAGACATATTAAGGTATAACACGTTCATTAAAATGATTTAAAATGAGTTACTCTAATAAGTAAGTTTAAATGACTAAAATTGAATGAGCTAAGGAGTGAAATTCACTTCCTGCAAATCTATTCCCAGTCCAGTATAACTTGGATATTTTTAAATCGAGAGTGAATAGACATCTTTTAGGTAAGCATGTTCCATCCTGGACTGCATCGGCACTTACCATCAGGTGAGATTGTGGTCAAATGCTTAAGTACCTTTTCGTAATAAAAAAAAATTGCGTGTAATTTTAACATATTCCTTGTCAGTATATGCGAGTGAGATTATATTAGGTTTTAGATTATTTATATAATACAAACACACATTCATATTAATACCTACATTGTAAGAAGCTAAATAATATTGATGAAATACATTATAACACTTGCAAGATTTATTTAAAAAATTGACAGAGTCAGACCAAGACAAGTTTGGAACGATTTTAATGGCACATGCAGTGCAAGTGTTATTTTAAACGTGTTGCAAAATCTTTGCAGACTTATATTGGTCTAACTCTAAACATATTCAATTTGGGAATCATTTAAATAATATTAGCAAAACACTTGAGTTAAAGACGTTTAAATACATTATATAATGTTAAATACATTATACATTAATCTTTCGATAAGCCTATACAAAAATGTTGAAGCGTCTCAAAAAACAATCCAAATGTATCCGGATTGAAGATTTATCACTAATATTTATGACCTCATACACAATATAACTTGTATATAATTTTTTTTTTTTTTTTTTTTTTTAAACATTAAAATTGACTATAAACTAAACAGGAGTAAAAGTAAACAAAAATAAAGACACAAATACAAAAATTAATCAAACAACCCGTCCCGAGCCCTCCCAGACGCAAAGGTGCCCATCACGCTCGCCGCGTTGCCACGCTGAATCGCGATAGACAGCCTCTGCATCAGGAATGACCCGGAACGAGGATCATGACCCCTCTCCCTCAACCGCCGCCCCAATTCGCCCAAGAAAATTTTGGCCTCGGCACACCAACACCCGGACGTCTCTACCGCTAACGGGACAAACATATATCTCGACAAAATATATATCGTACTGTGACGTTTATTAAGTCAATTAGGAGCAAGATAGAACTGTCAAATCCGTGCCATATCTCACCAAACCCATAAGATTCGAATGACATCATCGACGCAAAGTTTGTCTTTTAATTTATGTTTATTAATTATATTATCGCTAGTAAATGAGTAGAATTTTTATATAGCGTTAATTAAGTATATAAAGACGAGGTTGGTGATCGGAATTTGATGTTTAATGTTTATTTTCAACATACCTGTGGAAGGTTTGAAAATAAAAGTTAGTTATTTCTTTATATTTCTTTGGATGAAATAGAGTGTTACTATCTTAATACTTTGGCTACTTTGACGTTCATGTTTGCCTTTATACTACACATACAGAAATCATTTATCGTTTTTTAGCAGAAAAACTTGGCTATTTTATTATTTTTCCTTTTATTATTTGTAATAAATACGATTTTATTATATAGATGTATTAAAATCGATTGTCTTTCTTTTCAGAAAAAACGGTAAATAAAACACCTATAATTCGTACAAGTTTACAATCCTGCCAAGTGCGTGACTGATCACGCCTATTTTGATTAAGAATGACTTATAACGTGATCCGAAATCATAAAATTTTAAAATGCAGCGCGGCCAAAAGGTTTAGTTATTTTTGGCCAAAACCGAACTTTCGGTTTCGAAATATAATTTTTATACCGAAACCGAAAAATCGGTCGCGCACTAAATAGTGTAGTTAATAATTCATTCATTGATTGCTTTTGTGGGTTTACAATAGATCTTATAACTAGAAAACAGTTATTAAGTAAGTGCTTATGAATGGATATATGTAGTTCATAAATACGTTGTTATGCTGTCCACATATTGGCAGCAAAACCAGTTATTTTCGTATTCTTACATAACTTTGATTGACTCAATTCGAATAGTTTTGAAATGTCTGTAACCAGCCTAATAGACCGGTTGACAGATAAAACGAAATTCGACAGATTTCATATTGTTCCAACTAGTAAAGTTTTTTACATAATTAACAGGTTTTTTGTGTATTAAATTGTTTTGACTGATTTATTGTGGCGTGACATAATTTTGCGAAATCGTAGCATTTGCATTTTCTTTCCATTATGAAGATATTTACCTACCTAATAGAATTTAAGAAAAATGTTTTGAAAGTTCTCACATTTTTTTCGTAAAAAGATAAAAAAGATGGAGTAGAATTTAAAAAACATTTTAGCCAAATCTGAATAACCACTTTGGTATTTTTTGTATGTAAAAGTTTATTTTTAGTCTTAGGTTAGGTTTTTTACAAAATTCATATAAAGTAAAAAGATACATAAAATAAAACGAAAAGTATTTCTTACTTTGTTGCATAATCACTTATTTTGTTCGATTTGTAAAATGTATTGTATTTTTTGTACAAGGGGTCATCCATTAATTACATCACACGTTGAGGGGGAGGGAGTGGGTCAAGAAAATGTGACATGTTGTGACAAGGGGGAGGGGGAGTCACAAACTTTAACTTCATCGGTAACCATTTTTTTTTTATTCGCTGGACAGTTAAACAACGAGTTTTTGGAACGGTAATCATTTTTATTCCGTTATTTTTCTTTCCCAATCGGTTTTCTGTTATAAAATTACTAATATATCTTTTGTCAAAAATATTTTGATAATATATTAATAATACCTCAAACGATTTGCCTATTTCGTTGAAAACAAGATTGCCAAAAATGTGACGTCACATCAAGGGGGGAGGGGTTTGCCAAATGTGACCAAGTGTGGCAAGAAGGGGGGAGGGGTAAAAAAAACTCTAAATTCGTGTGACGTAATTAATGGATGACCCCTAATTAATTAACTCAACCCGTTTAGCAAAAGGTCAAGTCTTTTTATATATACCTACTTAATTCTATGTCCAATATCCTAGCGTGTTTTGCTAAAACCATCCACCGACATTCATATTAAGCCAAAAAACTAGTTATTCAACTATTCTCCTTTGACATAAATATTTAGGCAAATTCAGTGTGGACAAGCCCAAGTTATGCGAGAGAAATCGACAGTACTTGGCACTTTTCAACGTCAAGTTGTCAAGTATTCAATAATGTTTTAATTAAACAAGTGAATGGTTCCACTAATGCATTGTTGTGTTAACGTCTTCTGTACCCCTAGTGTAAATAATTTCGATTTCGAAACGTGACGTACGCGTTTGCGTTTAGTCTTATTTTGTATTGGATTTAGAAAGAGCGCGCCAAGCGGGACGTTTTGGAAACTCAAAATCCTATACAAAACGAGACTTAACGCAAACGCGTTCGTCACGTTATGATGTCGATCAAAGTTACACTAGGGGTACTGTTAGATATACAAGGTGGCCATAAAATATGTGCATTCCCGTTGCCAGGGAGGTTTTGGGATTATACTGAACAACTTTTACTATGGGACCAAACCCGAAATCCCGAAAAAATTTTTTACCCTCCCATAGAAAATGGACCAGCTGAAATGTATGAAACAGCCAGAAATTTTTTTCGCGATTTTGGGGTTGGCCTCATAGTAAAAGTTGCTCAGTATAAGCCCAAAACCTCCCTGGCAATGGGAATGCACATATTTTTTGTTCACCGTGTATATTTCTGTGGCCCTAGTGAAAAAGGGTACAAGTCTCTGGCAGCGCAGGTGTAAAGGGGTGTAAGTTCCACGTAACACTTATGCCCTTATACACCTAAACTGCCAGAGACTTGTACCCTTTTTCACTTGGGCCACAGATTTATGTATGTACCTAGTATACATTTGCGGTTTCGTATGACGGAAGTATTTGCTTTTTGTGTACTTAGTGGTTAAAATTATCTTTTTGCAAAAACCGACTTCTGTTTCTGAGTATATTATTACACTTGTTAATGTTGTTAGTTCTTTATTGAGGTGTGCAATAATAATTGTTTCCAATACAAGTGCAGAAATTGCCTATTCGCACGTGTATCGTATTAAGGATGTTTTGATTATAGAGGTCAACATATACTAGACAGCTCACAAAATTGTGTGAGTAGGTTGAACCGGTCTACTTGATTGGCTATGAGAGGTATACTAGATTACTAATTAACAAGGTCAAATTCTAACATGTTTTGGTGATTGGTATCGTAGCCGAGGAAATATTGAGAACTCAATCGGTTTTAATTAGGAACATGATACAATACAAAATGAGACTTGACGCAAATGCATACGTCACGTCACGCTATCGAATAAATGTACACTAGGGATACAGTAGTCCCATTTCTTATAAGTCTATTGAAAGACGTCATTACATTACGTTTTGATATATTATAATATTATACAATTTGACGGAGAGTGATTTTTTAGGGTTCCGTAGTAGCCAAATGGCAAAAAACGGAACCCTTATAGATTCGTCATGTCCGTCTCTCTGTCCGTTTATGTCACAGCCACTTTTCTCCGAAACTATAAGAGCTATACTGTTCAAACTTGGTAAGTAGATGTATTCTATGAACCGCATTAAGATTTTTACACAAAAATAGAAAAAAAACAATAAATTTTGGGGGTTCCCCATACTTAGAACTGAAACTCAAAAAATCTTTTTTTATCAAACCCATACGTGTGGGGTATCTATGGATAGGTCTCCAAAAATGATATTGAGGTTTCTAATAGAGGTTTTTTTCTAAACTGAATAGTTTGCGCGAGAGACACTTCCAAAGTGGTAAAATTTGTGTCCCCCCCCCTGTAACTTCTAAAATAACAGAATGATAAAACAAAAAAATATATATGATATACATTACCATGCAAACTTCCACCGAAAATTGGTTTGAACGAGATCTAGTAAGTAGTTTTTTTTAATACGTCATAAATGGTACGGAACCCTTCATGGGCGAGACCGACTCGCACTTGGCCGCTTTTTTACCTTAATTAATCACTGCCCCAATAACTTTGACATAAAAATTTATAATTTGACTTGTCAAGCACTCAGCCGCACTTACTTTACGTGTTTTGTCATGGGAAAAGGCCTTAAAATAAAGAGCATTTTACACAAAACGCATTATAACCAGTTTATTAAATTACTCCCAAATTAAAGGGCAAGAAGCGTGAAAGTGGACACGCCTAACTTTCACGGGAAATTACAATTTCAACCATTATTTAGACTAATAGCTGTTTTATCCTTTCTTAATGGTCGGGTATCGATTTAAATCTCTATACAGGGTGATTCAGGAGACGTGAGCAGGATCAAGCTTGAGCATTCAGTAAGTTATAAGCAACTGTTTCGTACCAGTATTTGTGAGATTAACGTTCTTTTATTTTTTACTGTTCAAAAAAAATGTTTTAATTTATTTACGCCATGTATGGTCACCCTCTTTGTTTTATCCATAACAAGTGACAAATTGAATGTCATCGGAGTCTGGTTACTTTTGAAAAATCGTATCTCACTCAAGTGTGACATTTTGTTTTCTTCATAATCAAACTGCTGTCATAACGGTTAAAGAGGTTTTATCTTTCTTAATTAAGTGTTGTAGGGTGTACATGATTGTAGATTATCAAATTTGTCCTTCCCAAAAAGTTAAATGACAGAAATAAAACGAGATTGTTTTACTTAAATATGATGATGAACGGTTCATTAACATTTACTGATTGTGTAGGCTTAGTCCTGCTCACGTCTCATGAATCACCCTGTAGATCATGATATGATTACGATTTTATCAAATTTCGAAGTTGGATAACGAGCGGCAATAAACGAGGTAGCCCTTGATCGAAATGATATATCGTATAGATATAACCAGTAGGCCTATTTAATAGTTTATATATCAGAATTAGATAGAATATGCATCTGACACATCCATCAGGCCATCTGATTTTGTGAGATGGTTATAGCAATTATATAATAATATTACTCTAGTTCTTGTATCTTGGGTTCTATTACAAGCTTTTATTTAACTTGTAATGTACCTAATTACCTATGTACAGTCAACCAATTTGATTCCTAGGCCACTATAGAACCATGCCATAATGACTTCTACGACAGTGCTTATTGAGTGATGCGTGTCAAGTATCTAGTAGTTAAAGCGACAAGGTTCTATAGTGACCTAGGATTCAAATTGGTTGACTGTACGTAAATATGTATGTAACCATGCTTGTACGGGTCAAATCTTGCATGTTAAATTTGACCCACTACCCGGTTTTCGATGAAGCTGAAAATTTGCATACATAAGTAAGTACGGTGACAATGCAATATTTTGATACCATCGAGCTGATCTGATGATGGAGACAGGAGGTGGCTGTAAGAACTCTGTGATAAAACAACGCAACCTAATTGTGTTTGGGGTTTTTTGTGATATATGAGTATTAGTTGCCTGTGGTAAGAAAAGTACAGTCAGCGGTTAAAGCTTGTACCAAAAATTTAATTTTTACCAAAAACTGATTTTTCCTATCTTCAACTCTTCCATTGCGTGTCAAAAACCATTGTACTAAATAATTTCATGTCAAACAGATACAAGAACCATTCAATTTAAATAATTCCTCAAATACAAATGTAGTTTTTCTAGAACTATAAAAAAATAGGTACTAATACTAAACTTTGGATGCGGACTTTATATCGAAATCACAAGGAACTTAATACTCGAAGAATATAATAGAACCAAGTCACCGTGTCAGCTAAACCTAACGGAAATGGACTTTATTATTATAAGGATAAGGTTTATAAATCCAGTAAAATTATCGTGGTTTAGATTTTCGTCGCGTGTCTGCGCGCATGTCGCAAGGCGCGTGCGCAAGATCGGCGTTTGCGCAGGCTAGTTCCAAACGCTTACTGAACGATAGCTTCTACTCTCACAAAGGCTGCAATGTTAACATTAGGTTAAGTTTATAATTATATAGGTAGTTAATAATTCTGATTATTGGTTTGTCGCTTATCTATCGTATTAGGCTAAACCAGTAATGATAGATTTAAGTTTTATTACTAAATAAAAAATAAAAAAAGAGATTCGAGTTTTTTTTTCTGGAAGCATCAATGTTTTGCAATACTGTTCAATAATCGTTGTCTTTGCGTATAATTCATGGTTAACAAAAATAAAGTAACTGTTTATTTCACAGACGTAAGTTTTTGGTTATGGTGGTGGGTGCTTACACCATTATTAACGACGCTCCAATACTAATGCGCGACTGAAATACTTTATGTACTTTGATAAATGAAGACGATTTTTTTAACTCGAGCCGTGACTCAAAAGGTGATGTAATATTTTATCGCATCGCGTTTTAAAACAGAGTCAACTTATTTTGGAACTCACGAGACTCCAGTACCCCTATTGTAAATAAATTCGATTTCGAAACGTGACGTACGCGTTTGCGTTTAGTCTCATTTTGTATTGGATTTAGAAAGAGCGCGCCAAGCGGGACGTTTTGGAAACTCAAAATCCTATACAAAATGAGACTTAACGCAAACGCGTTCGTAACGTTATGATGTCGATCAAATTTACACTAGGGGTACAGTATTACTAACACTAACACTGGCTTTGACGAACGAATTGTCTGCACTCAGTACGCAATGCTATAAATTCAAATACACGGTCAAAAAGTAGTAACGATGTATGAGTTTCGTTGGCGCTTCCATCGTTTTTGAATTGGTAGTTACACCCATTGCATTCATCACTCGTAATGAGACAGCTTTAAGGATATTTGAATTATTGATCTAATGCTTGCACAATTTTCATATCACCTATTCGGAAAGGGGCTTTTTCTTCCCTATTAGTAGGGATCAAAGTGGGACTTTTCTTCCCTGCTTGGAGGGACCAAATGGATACTTTTCTGATCTAATTAACTACATACTAACATTAATAATATATTAACATTTTTACTGTAAAGTTATACCGTCTGAATATGTATCTTTACCTGTTTACGTTTACGAACGTATGTACATTTACGTGACATTTTTGTTTGAAGAAACGTCACTTTTGTCAATGACATCTCCGATCTATATCGTATCTTAAAGTTCGAATCGGGCCGTTAGTTGTACGACCATAGAATTACCAAAAAAGTAATAAAACTAATGAAATCCGCTCTCTACAACTATTTGTAAGGCGCTATATTTCAAATGATAAATAAGTATTGTATCCTTTCTCTTATAATGATTAATCAAAAGATAATTAAAACGCCTACTGCAGGCTACCTGTGGTCACAATGCATACAGAAGTACAGTGGGTGCATTAAAGCTTATGGTTTGTTGTTTTCTTTTAGAAAAAAATGAATAACATGTATAAAGAAAAGAAGAAAAACATGTATAAAGTGAGTTCACTGACATGTGAAAATTCAACAGGATATCTTATGGGAGAAGTTGCATAAGGGAGTCCAGCTTTGAAATTGCCAAGTATTTCGGGAGTGTCGGAGTGAATTTGGTATGAGTCAAATGTTTGCAGGAAAACAGATTTGTGACTTGAAAAAAGATCATGCAAAACTCATTCTAAAATTACTAAAATTATGATATTTTCTGCTTAGAAAGCTGGCTTTCATGTCCCTTTTCACCAATAGTCACCAAGAGACGTGATTGTATATATACCTATAAAGGTGCGACGAGACCGCAGCTTAAAAAACGGTCACGATACGGAATCGCAGTGACGGGTCGTATGCGTACCGTTTTTGACGCATGCTCCCCACACCGCTGCTTAAAAAACGGTGAAGGTACGGACTCGCAGTGACGTGCTTCACGCGAATCTTTTTTGTTCGCAAAACAGTTGCGTCTTTTACGTCACCGGTGTGGTGTCTGCCATAAGATCTCCGTGTAATATTTTTTGCGATTTTTACGCAGATCAATTTACGGTGCGTCAGCGTATTTTAAGCAGCGGTGTGGGGAGCATGCGTCAAAAACGGTACGCATACGACGCGTCGATTCCGTATCGTGACCGTTTTTTAAGCTGCGGTCTGGTCGCACCTTTAGTATGTAAAGAGTAAATCCAAGCGTCACTTCGCTGATAAGCACTCCGTAACTTTGATTGTCACCATAGCAGTGCGTGTGGGACTGGGTTGTCCAAGTCCGCCGCAAGCATCGAAAAAGGTGCACAAAGTTGCTACCCAACTTAGTTGATGTTGATGCAGTAATTTGTTGTCTCTAGTTGCAGTTGGTACTGGATTGCTACCGAGGCAAACCAAGAAATGATCACGGAACGACTTGGATGAATTCTGTAAACACTATTAAAGAATTATTAATAGAGTCAAATGGAGATAAAAATCGAAAGGCATTTGACCAGCAGTCCATATTTATTTATCGCGTGGCATTTTAGTTACTGGATTTAAGTTAAATTAAATATTAATCTAGAGATTAATGTTCGCACTCTTCAGATATTCGATGGCCCTTTCACTAAGGTGCAGCTTTAGGTTACGGCCCGATTTGAAGAATGTTTTAGATTTAATTTAGTCATATTTTAGTTTTAGTTTACATTATTAATTGTTTATAAGGTTATATTATTGTACTTGTAAATTAATTAGTTAAAAAAAAAAATAACTTAAAAAAAAAAAATTAAGACACGTTTAAGATCTTTAAAAGATCGATAACTAAACGACATGTCAAAATGTACGTTTATTTCGATTCCGCCGTGATCCCGATAGGATACGATACGATATGTATGATATTTCTAACGTCAACGTGACATTGGTTGCCCGAATCGAGCTGCTTCTGTCAATTATACGACATACAAACGATATCTAAATGAACTTATCTAAACCAGAACTTATCGTTATCGTATCTTATTCTTCGAATCGGGCAGTTAGTCCATATTGTCCTAGGTTCACAAAAAAACTTTCACGCCTACTGTGAGTGTAAACTTCTATACACCTGCATAATTCAATCTCCTTGCCTAGAAAGTAAGCGTAATGGCTACCTAAATAAATTGGATACAAAATACATCTAGTTACCGTTTCTCCGCGGGCTATCAAGGCAAATGAATGTGTCGCAAACGTATTGCCTTTCTAAAAGGTAATAGATTTAATTTAAATAAGCTTAGTACCTAAATATTGCAATGTTTCTATTTGATTTGAAAATTATCGATATCTTTCGGGACACGTGTTGGTCCCCATGACAGATTTTTTTTTAATGAAGTAAATGTCGCATTCTTCTTACTCCGTTGGCTACTACTACTTACTTACTTTTTTACTTACTACTCAAAATGAGCCTTGGCCTCCGACACAAGACAACGCCGCTTTTCTCGGTCCTGTGCGACTTCTCGCCAATTGTTGACTCGAAGTTGGACCCGGGTATGTCCTTAAACTACGTCCAAAAGAGAGGTATGGGCAATGTGAATGCATCTCGCCTTGTGTGGTAGGGCACAGCACAGCAGATGTCATTCCAGATCTAGAGCAGAGCCCAACTGGGGAAGTACCTCCACCTTACAGAAAACCGCAGCCAAATAACACTTGACCCTACTCATAGTGTTGTGTTCCTGCCGGTGAGTAAGGTTGCCAGAGCTCAACGAGGGGGGTGGGGTTAGGGTCGGCAACGCGCATGTAACTCCTCTGGAGTTGCAGGTGTACATAGGCTACGGAGACTGCTTACCATCAGGCAGGCCGTATGCTTGTTTGCCACCGACGTTTGTATAAAAAAAAAAAAGTTCGCGCAGATCTGCCTCCACCATGTCGCTCCAGCGATACCTGGAGCGTCCGACAGGACGTCCTCCTGCTGGTCGACCCAGATACACTCTTTTTACGTTCCGATCTTCATCCATTCTCTCAAGGTGGCCCAACCAACCGGAGTCTGTAAATGTCGCAAACTGGACTTAAATTAGGTAACAAGCCTTTTTTACAAGTAATATTATAAACTCGATTTTAACTTTTTGTATGAGACTTAAAACGTTTTTTTGGGATTTTTTTTTTATTAAACTTTACACACAAATTTACAGTAATATTACATAAAAACAAACTTGAAACATGTCATAAATACCGCATGTACCGATTAATAAGCTACTTTACTTCGTTTTCATGTCCATAAAATCCATTTGTCTGTTGTTATAGACTTGTCAATGGATGCTGGCTAGTAAAAAATATCATTAGATACGCTCTTGTATCATTTTTATATTGGAAAAACATGTCAATTTGTTTAACCTCACAATCTCTGAATGCAACTATCAAAAAAAAAACATAAAATAAGTAATTTAAATTGCAAATCTACATTCCGTTGTCGCCACGGTACCAATAGCAACAATTACTGAACATCGGTAGATCTTAATACCTTTAAAATAAGGTTTAGGAAAGATCAGGATCAGTTATTTCTGTCGTCGACACGGTGCGAAGTAGTGATACGGTTCAATAAAAGATGTGACATTTGAAAACTCGTTTTTTTCTCATTTTGTTATAACTATGACCTCTGTTGGTCCGAATTGTATAATTATACAGAGTACATAATATTATAAAAAATTGCTCTCAAGTTTATTTTCGGTCAAGCAAATATAATATTGAGCATTTTTCTTAATTTAAAGTATAAGAGACTGCTATACTTAGTCAAGCAAATCTTGTCAGTAGCAAAAGGCGGCAAATTTGAAAAATCGCGGGTTAGCAACACTGTTTTCGAATAATTCCAAAATCGCGTGTCATCTGTGTTTTATCTGTGGAATGTGGATAGTGAATGACAGCCATCATGTTTGTTTACATTCTGAATCGATGCTATTTCAAGAGAAATTTCTGCTGTCACCATTAAATACCAATATATTAAATAAGCTTGTGCATGAACTTAAGCAAAGTAAAGGTGCCTACAATATACAATCACGCTTGTTGATCGTAAATATTTGTAAAATTACAGGTTATGATTATAACATGTTTTGGTTCGATGTACATTACTGCTTTTCTTAACGCAATACTAACGCAATAGTGCTTTTTGAGTGTTGCCCTACTTCACTTCGCTGTACATTGCTACTGAAGTACTGACATACTTTGCTTACCGGACATAGATAACCCAAAGGTTTGGCCTTTCATCTATTAGATGGCGCCACTTTCTTGATATTTAACAAATTTAACACATATCAGTGAAATAATACGACAACCAGTCTGGCCTAGTGGATAGTGACCCTGCCTATGAAGCCGATGGTCCCGGGTTCAAATCCTGGTAAGGGCATTTATTCGTGTGATGAGCATGGATATTTGTTCCTGAGTCATGGGTGTTTTCTATGTATTTAAGTATTTATAAATATTTATTTATTATATATATCGTTGTCTAAGTACCCTCAACACAAGCCTTATTGAGCTTACTGTGGGACTTAGCCAATTTGTGTAATAATGTCCTATAATATTTATTTATTTATTTATATTATTTATTTAATAAGGATCAAAGTCAAATGGCGTTCTAAAAGTTTTAATCATGTGTCGAAAGATAGCAGTAAATTTACTGTAGCTACAAAGTTTTCTTTGACAATCCACCTCTATTTCAAATTCTCTTAGTGCTCAACTTTCTAGTAATTCTAAAGGAGAAATTGATGCCTAGCGCATAGTTCATCTGTCATGCTTACGACAGGCATTATTAAGTTCTGTTAGTAAAATAGGGGTCAGGCTTTGTGCCTAATGTCTAATTGACAGCTAGGTTTAAGATATTGGCAACAATAGTATAATGAAACCTCTCAGTAAGTTGAACCTTTGAAAATTTATTTCGTCAGATTTCAATTAAATTTCGTGAATAAGATAGTCTTCTATTCTGTACAATATTAACACAATTTCATCGTATGTCATAAAATTCTTCCCTTGCGTTACGATTTACGAACACACATTTTTTCGCGGATTAGCAAAGTAATATTTTTTATTTTAATGCCTTCTCTTCATTACTCATGGAGTTTTCGTAACGCAAGGAAAATTATGTATTTTTTTTTGTCAAATTTAGTTCCACTTTTTTGCATAAGAAAAAAGGTAAACAATCTTGACATGTTGTTTTGACGACCGGTTTGGCCTAGTGGGTAGTGACCCTGCCTACGAAGCTGATGGTCCCGGGTTCAAATCCTGGTAAGGGCATGTATTTGTGTGATGAGCATGGATATTTGTTCCTGAGTCATGGGTGTTTTCTATGTATTTAAGTATTTATAAATATTTATATATTATATATATCGTTGTCTAAGTACCCTCAACACAAGCCTTATTGAGCTTACTGTGGGACTCAGTCAATTTGTGTAATAATGTCCTATAATATTTATTTATTTATGTCTCTTTATTAAAGATGATCAAAAATTTGCTTTAAAAAATTGATTATATTACTTATGAAAGCAAAAGAATGTGTAAGATCGTCTATGATTTATAATTGTTACATATTTGCTGGGATTTATTTTTCAAAAGTGATTTTTAATAAAAAGACACGACAAGATCGCCTACGTTCTTTCTAATGCAAAAAAAACGAACATATGATTTTGTGTTTATTCCGCCCCGAACACGAATCTCTTCAAAATTACCAAATTTTATTAAAATCTAACGAAAAGAAATCGGCAACAAAATAAAACTCATCCGGTATAAGGTGAGGTAGGGGAAGTGTGCCATGCCGTCTAAGTGCGCCTACCTTGAATATATCCAAAACTGCTTATATGCTACTAATATTACTAGTATTCTACAACACTTAGACTCTAAGAGTGTGTATATCGAAAACTGCTTATTATGCTACTAATATTACTAGTATTCTACAACACTTAGACTCTAAGAGTGTTGTAGAATACTAGTAATATTAGTAGCATATAAGCAGTTTTCGATATATTCAAGGTAGGCGCACTTAGACGGCACGGCGCACTTCCCCTACCTCACCTTATCTATCGAGGAACAAATGCTGAGAATCACCGTCTACGTATGATTATGTTGTTATCCTAAAGCACCCCAGAGGTGCAAAGGGCCTTCACAAGCTCGCGCCACGCCCTCCTATCTTCAGCTCGTCTTCTGGCCTCGCTCCAGCTCAACCCGACCGCTCGTAGCTCTCTTAGGACGGACCGTTGCCAAGAGTGTACAGGACGCCCGGAGCCACGGCTTCCGTCCGGCGGTTTCCACGCGAAAGCTATGGTAGCATTATTCGTATGATTATGCCAACTATTAAATGCCTACTTTTTCCTACAATGAAAATAAACACGTCTCACCATAAAATAAACAACCAAATATAAAGACTTGCAACGATCGCTTTAATGCCAGCCGTGAATTGTACCACAAGCGTAGACAAATGGTGTCTTTGTTCGTAAGTAGGCTGTAGAAAGTAATCAACTTGGATTTTCTCTGGGAAATTATTGAACAACGCGAGATACAATGCGGGCAAGAGCGGGTGATGAACATTTGTTTTTTTTTTTTTTTTTTTTTTTATTAAAAACTGATCGTCGATTGGCTCTAGTCACACCTGATGGAAAGTGAAGACAGGGCCTAAGATGGAGCTCACCGATTCAGTAGTAACCTATTCACTCTTGCTTTAAAGAGACCGAGGTCATATTTATCAGGGAATACAGAGGGCGGGAGCGCATTCCATTCTTTAGAATTTCCTTTCATTTGTAGTTTTTAACAGTTCTAACAGTTGGTTTCTAGTCAGAGCTGGATTTCTATCTAGACCCACAAGCGGCCCGATCCGAAGAATGAGATACGATAACGATAAGTTCTGGTTTAGATAAGTTCTCATTTAGATATCGTTTGTATATCGTATAAATGACAGAAGCAGCTCGATTCGGGCAACCAATGTCACTTTGACGTTAGAAATATCGTAGATAGATCTCATTGGGATCACAGAGGAATCAAAATAAACGTCAAATTTGACATGTCGTTTAGTTATCGATCTTTTACAGCTCTTTCCAAGATCTTAAACGTGTCTTAATCATTCTTCGAATCGGGCCGAAAGTCTAGGAATTCAGGCTATTTGTACGTAAAGTACAAATAGCCATGTCAGATAAGTCGGTCCATTCAATACATATGACCATTGGCCTAGGTTTTCGACAGAGGTGTAAGCTTTTAAAGGCGACTCCAGTTGTTAAATCCTCCAAGGCTGCAGTTGAGTTGAGTTGTTCGAATGAACTTCACCTTAAAAACACATGAACTTTCAGCAAATAAATAAATACATCTAGTTACTAACGGCCCGATTCGAAGAATGATTAAGACACGTTTAAGATCTTGGAAAGATCTTTAAAAGATCGATAAGTATACGACATGTCAAAATTGACGTTTATTTCGATTCCGCTGTGATCCCAATAAGATCTATCTACGATATTTCTAACGTCAAAGTGACATTGGTTGCCCAAATCGAGCTGCTTCTGTCAATTATACGACATAACAACGATATCTAAATGAGAAATTATCTAAACCAAAACTTATCGTTATCGTATCAAATCGGGCCGTAAGTCAACGATTCTTCAAAATCAACGATTTACCTAAACTCCAGTTAGATAATGACAAAATTAGAGCACGATGACTAAATACACCCATTATTCATATCGCTGACATAATGAGATGAGCTAACCTGGGTTATTCAACCTGCTTGGAAAGTGAGAGAAATGCAGAGAAATTCGCATACACCCGATCATGCTAGGCTGCAGATCGCTTGCCTGTAGATGATGCATGCTGCTTAAGCCAAAGAAATTCAGTGTAAAAAAAATTGCCGAAGTTTAATTAAAAAAATTATAAGTAATAAAGAAATAAATTTGCTCACCGTAACATAATTTTGTTACTGTTATGCAAACATTTATTTCAGTGGAGGCACCCATTTTATCAATTTCAAAATCGGACTATATACAGTTGAAAAACTTTTAGTTTACTAAATTTTAGTGCCTATCATAGAGATATATAACGATACAACTTCATGAAGCCAAAAATAGCAATTTGTTGCAATTTCACGCAATCATGAGACAAATAATGAGAACTTAGATATTATATTATTATTTATAATTAAGCGACTCTGTAAATCTATACGATTAATAAAAATTAGACGAATAATAAGATTTCCCTTAAATTTACATATAAGATTCGTTATGGATTTAAAGTTTTGTACGAAATCATCACAAAAAGTAAATACAAATAGCAAAAAACATCTTATTCTGTCATAGAAAACGTCAAGGTCAGACAGCCAAAATGTATGAAACAGACAATGTTTTTTCGCGATTTCGGACCTATATATTCACCCCGTAAATTATTGCAGCATTACTAATATTGTATACTTATAAGGTACGTTCTGATCAGAAATATCAACAACAAAAAATAAGTTTTAGTTTTTAGTTTATTTATTGCTTGTAAAAATTTGACATGTAAAAGTGCCCCTGTGGCCTATTTTTTTTTTTTTTGGCCTATTTGCTTAGTAAATATTTGATGCCTGATGCATTGTATCATCAGTTTTAGGTATGTACAGTCATCGGCATTGTAATTACATTGTAATATGATGTAAGATGCATTCACTTTGTCATTGTTTATTGAATATTGTCTATTATAATCTCATGTGTCATGCAAAGTCTACGGAAGGTAGTCTACGTATTAGAGTCATTCAATGGAACGGCAGCGTTCATTACATTCCCAACCTTGTCTCTTAACTAATAAGGTATATAATACATTAAAATATCTAAATTATTTAAGCTATGATCACGATTTCAATTTGTCTGATAGGAGTAGAAATTTAGGTGACTAATAAATGTCTGAACATGATCTAGGTTTCTATTTTCTCTTTGAAATATAAACAAGTAGGTTTTTTTTTAATGTCACATTGAGCTTGGAATATAATAAATAATAATAAATAAATAAATATTATTGTACATTATTATTTATTACACAAATTGACTAAGTCCCACAGTAAGCTCAATAAGGCTTGTGTTGAGGGTACTTAGACAACGATATATATAATATATAAATATTTATAAATACTTAAATACATAGAAAACACCCATGACTCAGGAACAAATATCCATGCTCATCACACGAATACATGCCCTTACCAGGATTTGAACCCGGGACCATCAGTTTCGTAGGCAGGGTCACTACCCACTAGGCCAAACCGGTCGTCAAACGTATGATTTAAGAATTTAACATTTGTATTTCGAATTTTCGAAGATTCGAAAATTGGTCCTCATCTGTTTTACTTTGACAAAAATTTACAAGATCAAATATTGGATTTGAAAACCACAGGCTTGCGATTTCTTATTGTATTATTTTAATATAGTTAGGGTTTATATTTTTTACAAAAATAAAAATACAGGGTGTTAACATAGTCACCTGCAATAATTTACGGGGTGAATATATAGGTCATACTGAGCAACTTATACTATGGGACCAAATAAAAAAATAGCTAAACAAAACTGGCTCTTTGACAATAACAATATACATAATGGATATATACAGATGATTACTATAACTAGCTTATATCTAAAATAGGCCCTTGAGGCATTGTACCAAAGATGCTGGCGGCATTTCCTCGTTGTATCGCAATACTGATACGTTGTGCGAGGAAGCCGCCAGCTCTTTTATATCCCTATTTTGGCTGGCTGGTGTTGATGTTTTGTATGGGAGAGTCATTTTTTTGTCGCTTAAATTCATCATACGTGATATAATCCTTGTCAAAACGTTATATTTTTGAGGTTCCGTACCAAAAGGGTCAAACGGGACCCTATTATTGAGACTCCGCTGTCCGTCCGTCCGTCTGTCACCAGGCTGTATCTCTTGAACCGTGATAGTTAACCACTTGAAATATCTACAGATTATGTATTTCTGTTGCCGCTATAGCAACAAATACTAAAAACAGAATAAAATAAATATTTCTTTCCTATCTAAGCAACGCCGGGCGGGGTCAGTACTTGGATGAGTAACCGTTTTCATAGAGTACGGAACCCTTCCTGTGCGAGCCCGACTCGCACTTAGCAGATTTTTTTCAGTGTACAAATGTATTACACACTGTGTCATTAGTAGACCTTTTAGTAGTAGTAGTAAAACACTTTATTATACAAAAATAAACATAAAACAGGAAAGAACACAAATCGTTTGTACAAAGGCGAACTTATCCCTTTCAGGATTCTCTTCCAGTTAACCTTTGAGCTTTTTTTTTGTTTCTATTTTTGTATTTTTTGTACAAGTATCTTGTTATATTGAGTTACCTGTTAAACTGTTTGTTTACTAAGCTTAGCCTCATATTGTTAATCCAAAATAATAAAAACCTCCTAAAGCTCACAAAACACGGCGTGACTAAACAAAAAAACGTGCCCTATCAATAACTACGTGCTTAGCACCCAAACTAATTTCATTGACACTTTCTATTGGAAATAAACTTTTTTTGTACAAACTTTTACCGCACAGTGGGCAATACTTAATTCCGACCTCATAACCGACAAAAAATTACACAAAAGTGTCGTCGGCTTGTCACGACATCATTTCTTTATTTCCAAATAGTGACGGAATGTTCCCACTGTTAAAAGCCCTCGCTACGCTCGTGGCTAATTTGGTGTCGAAATTTCTTCCTTTTGTTAAGGAACGTTTGTGTTTCAGGGATTGTGGATGTTAAGTTTGTTTGACAAGTTAACGAAAAACATTCCATTGAGGGTTTTTTAAAGTCTACTTTGTTCTTTAAGTCTATATATTAAGGTATAAATTTGCACAAACGCGGTCAAAATTGCAACAGTGTAACAGGCAGAGTTCCCTTATTAATACAATTTGACGACCGGTTTGGCCTAGTGGGTAGTGATAGTGACCCTACCTACGAAGCTGATGGTCCCGGGTTCAAATCCTGGTAAGGGCATTTATTCGTGTGATGAGCATGGATATTTGTTCCTGAGTCATGGGTGTTTTCTATGTACTTAAGTATTTATAAATATTTATATATTATATATATCGTTGTCTTAGTACCCTCAACACAAGTCTTATTGAGCTTACTGTGGGACTTAGTCAATTTGTGTAATAATGTCCTATAATTATTGTTTAAATGATTTTAATAATGTTAGATGTTAAGGATATCTCGAACGATCTTTTAGTTTTAATTTGTGTTTGACAAGTGACAGATAGATTTGCCGCGGTTTTGGTAAAAAGTGACATTGACAGTTAGATTACGACGGAGAGGAAAAACTCGAGCGATTGAATAAAGGATTTTGTATTGTTTTAATTGTTGTAAACTCTAAGATAAATAAACTATCGTAAAATAATTCAGTATTTTAGTGAGAGATCTATCAATGGGTACTAATATCCTCTTAAGGCCCAACCATAGAAATGAAAAATCCAAAATTTGCCACTGGAATTTGAACCTATAGTGCACGGAATACAGTAGATTTTATTTTGTTTGAAAATTGCACGAAACAAAACAAATGCAACTCTGTCCTAATTGAATATGATTTAAATTTCATCGAACTGAATAAGTCCTATAGGTAGGACTTTGGGCCTTACGAGGATATTCAATGTGTAATGAAAAAACAACAACATGTCTAGTCTACTAATACTACTCATACTCTTTTATTGGTAAAATATACAATTTTACATGTCAGCAATAAAATACTCAGTAGAAATTAAATTAAATTATAAATTATAAATTATTTACTTGATCTACATTCGATTAAAATCAAAGGATACAAATACTAATAAATAAAAATGTCAAGTTAAAATTATTAAGTTAGTCGGATAATATTTAAGGCATACAATTTAGAGCTATACGTTTGTATGTAGTGTTGTTTTTATATGCGGAAACTGATATTAACTATGAGTACTTTTTTTCATCCCACAGTAAGCTCAATAAGGCTTGTGTTGAGGGTACTTAGACAACGATATTTATAATATTTATAAATACTTAAATACATAGAAAACGACCATGACTCAGGAACAAATATCCATGCTCATCACACAAATAAATGCCTTAACCAGGATGATCCCGGGTTCAAATCCCGGTAAGGGCATTTATTTGTGTGATGAACACAGATATTTTTCCTGAGTCATGGGAGTTTTCTATGTATATAAGTATGTATTTATCTGTATACTATACGTATGTATATCGTTAGTGTGGGGCTAAGTCGATCGGTGTATGAATGTCCCCATTCATGATTTATTTATACACAAAACTCAGGCAAGTTATTTCAAACGTTTAATCCGACATTACATCAAGTCGACTTAGTTTCAAAACAATTTAGGGCAATCCTATAATATAATTGAAAGCGTTGTGACAACACTTCGTTACGTAAGTAGTGCATCCATTTGTGACTTGGAAAAGGTGCTATGCTCCTTCGTAATGTCATTTTACTTAATTTGTTTTTAAATGGGAGGTTAGATGTGTGGGCGATCAAATAGTGCTCTAGTGTAAAGAGATGTGTAATGTGTAATACTTGTGCAATGTGCGCAATGTGACATAAGATGGTGTTCACGCGACTATATACGTGAACTTGTTTCTTGAACATTTTTAGGGTGAATCAACTTTTTTTGTTTTGTTATTTTGTCCCGTTGTCCAAGGGACAACAGTGGCACAGTTTGTTTGAAGAGACGTTGTATGCCGTTCTATTAACATGCTTAGTAGGGGGCCCATTATGGACATTGGTTATAACGACCACAAAAACGCAAGTTTGATACATTTAAGTACCATAAAATCAGTATTTCAATGAACTTTTGTCCCCTGGACAACTAATCGTAACCATGGCAACGAGTGACGCTAAAAAGTTGATTCTCCCATTTAATAGAAACAATTTATAATGAATTGACAATATTTATTGTAGTTTTATTTGCTATATATTGACATGTATCGTATTGTTTTTTATGATCATTGACATATTAGAATTAATTTTAAAAGTAAAATCCGCGCCGGGTCGTAGCTTCTTCTAGCGGCGCTAATGCAAAAAGGTTGGATCGTAACAGTACCCCTAGTGTAAATATTTTCGACAGCGAAACGTGACGTACGCGTTTGCGTTAAGTGTCATTTTGTATGAGATTTTTGACTTTCCAAAACGTCCCGCTTGGCGCGCTGTTCAAAAACCCATACAAAATGAGACTTAACGCAAACGCGTACGTCACGTTTCGCTATCGACTAAAATTACACTAGGGGTACTGATGGCAAACACGTTTATGTTGTAAGGTTTACGTATAAGGAAATAAATTGAATTATTTTTCGGTACATGTGTCTAAAAAAACTTAGATTTTCTTATTTACTAGTATTTTACCTTCCCATATAAACGGAGTTTCGTTCTCATTTTAATACTACGTGTTGGATTGTAATGAAACTTGGGCATGCTATTATGAGATATCTATGCCTGTAATTGGTTTATATAGCTCCAGCTTATAAAACAAACAAAATGGTGCAAAACCAAGTTTTGTATGAAAACTTTAAATTCGCCGTATTTTTTAAATATGGTATCTAAAGCTACCAGTGGCGGATCGTTCAAAGAACTCGATTCCCACCGGCTTGTCTAATTTCAGCCCGTTGAGTACTGTCACAATCGGTTCATGGAAAAAGGAAAGCAAAATTAGCTCCGGGTTCCCTACGAATATTTGTGACGCGCCGCCACTGAAAGCTACATAAACTAATTACAGGTATAGATATAGCTTATCATATTGTAAGTATAAAATTTAGCTAGTCGTTTTGAAATGAGAGCGTAACTACGTTTGTATGGAGAACCGAGCTTGCTGCGGACTCTTAAACGCTTGGTTACAAACTGTTATATTTTTAAATACTAACTAAAACTAACTAACTGCTTTGGCTCAGTGATCCAAAACGAATCTTGGCCTCCGAAACGAGAGAACGCCATTTGTCCCGATCCAGCGCGGTTTCCTGCCATGAATTGGCATTCAGCCGACGCAGGTCCGCCTCCACATCACATCATTTTTAAATACTGACATTTAATTATATACATACATACATACATATAATCACGCCTATTTCCCGAAGGGGTAGGCAGAGACCACGGATTTCCACTTGCTACGATCCTGACATACCTCTTTCGCTTCCTTCACTTTCATGACATTCCTCATACACGTACATACAGTACATTAATTATATAAACGTACATTAAAATAACATAAAGAATAAACGGTAAATGAAATAGATGCCAGCATTAGAGGCTGTTAACGTATCTCACATTTAAGAAGAAAATGTTAAGTACCTGAAGTACTGTAACAACCTTTTTTACATTTTACGTAATAACATATTACATGTTACCGTCAAACGATGTGCCGAACTAAAGTTCAATCTGTCAAATTATTAAAGTTCACGTGTAAGGAAGTAAAATACACGTTGATAGCGGATTCGGGAGACTTTTTGTGCCATTGCGCAAACAAATTGGTTTGGTGTGTCAGTAATAAGCAACATCTGATGATCCGATGACAGTTTCTACCTTTTTTTTTTCAAGAAAACAAGAAAGACTTCTGTCTGTTTGTCTGCGTAGATTAATACTATCCTTTATCCTAACTCAAAATAACTTCATATCAAATTGTATCTAAATCGGTTCCGCGGTTTAAGCGTGAATGTAAGCTATAACAAACGGACAGACAGACATACTTTCGCATTTATAATATTGGTAGAGGTAGGTAGGATTTTTCTCAAAAGTATTCAAATACATTTTCCAAATTACCCCAATTTTATTTTGTTTGGTATTACTCCAAATCCCGTTCGTCAACATTCTAAGCGAGGGCCGAAGAAAGCATATTTTTTCCGCCTCACATACGATCAAACTTTCACGGATCAAATGGGCTAATGTACAAAAAGTTATCAACATACAAATTATCCACACACCAACAAAGAAATGTAAACCATATCTGAAACCAATTAGGATTATTATCGATTGCTTGATGAATAACGCCATCTGTCGTGGAAAAGGCGTAACAGGTGCGCGTTTTCTTGTGACATGTGACGTTTTGTGTGCGACAGGTAATAAATCATTTATAGCGAGGCGTAACGTTACGTGTTTGATGGACAGTCCGGTCTGATAAAAAACCGGTCAATGGGATCGGGGAATTATTTTGTACGGGTCCCGTAGAAATATAGCACTGGGCATATATATTATCCAATTTTGAAATTTTTTAAGGTAAACAAGGGTCTGTTTCCTGTATCAAAAGTTTAAGTAGGCGACACTTTCTGAATTGTAAAAATAATTACAAATAATAAGTCAACGACAAAAAAATCATTTATAAACCTTCCTATATAGTTAAGTAAAAACAGCAGTAGCAGTTTAAAAAAAAGCGGCCAAGTGCGAGTCGGACTCGCGCATGAAGGGTTCCGTACCATTTAAGACGTATTAAAAAAAAATCTACTTGCTAGATCTTGTTCAACATTTTACCACTTTGGACACACATTTTACCACTTTGGAACTGTCTCTCGCGCAAATTATTCAGTTTAGAAAAAAATGATGTTAGGAACCTAAATATTATTTTTGAAGACCTATCCATAGATACCCCACACGTATGGGTTTGATGAAAAATTTTTTTTTTAATTTATTGACGTATTAAAAAAAAACTATTCACTAGATCTCGTTCAAACCAATTTTCGGTGGAAGTTTGCATGGTAATGTATATCATATATTTTTTTTAGATTTTTCATTCTGTTATTTTAGAAGTTACAGGGGGGGGGGGGGGCACACATTTTTTCACTTTGGAAGTGTCTCTCGCGCAAACTATTCAGTTTAGAAAAAAATGATATTAGAAACCTAAATATCATTTTTGAAGACCTATCCATAGATACCCCACACGTATGGGTTTGATGAAAAAAATTTTTTTTTTTAATTTTTATGACGTATTAAAAAAAAACTACTTACTAGATCTCGTTCGAACCAATTTTCGGTGGAAGTTTGCATGGCAATGTATATCATATATTTTTTTTAGATTTTTCATTCTGTTATTTTAGAAGTTACAGGGGGGGGACACACATTTTTTCACTTTGGAAGTGTCTCTCGCGCAAACTATTCAGTTTAGAAAAAAATGATATTAGAAACTTAAATATCATTTTTGAAGACCTATCCATAGATACCCCACACGTATGGGTTTGACGAAAAAAAATTTTTTTTTTAATTTTTATGACGTATTAAAAAAAAACTACTTACTAGATCTCGTTCGAACCAATTTTCGGTGGAAGTTTGCATGGCAATGTATATCATATATTTTTTTTAGATTTTTCATTCTGTTATTTTAGAAGTTACGGGGGGGGGGACACACTTTTTACCACTTTGGAAGTGTCTCTCGCGCAAACTTTTCAGTTTAGAAAAAAATGATATTAGAAACCTCAATATCATTTTTAAAGACCTATCCATAGATACCCCACACGTATGAGTTTGATGAAAAAAGATTTTTTGAGTTTCAGTTCTAAGTATGGGGAACCCCCAAAATTTATTGTTTTTTTTTTCTATTTTTGTGTGAACATCATAATGCGGTTCATAGAATACATCTACTTACCAAGTTTGAACAGTATAGCTTTTATAGTTTCGGAAAAAAGTGGCTGTGACAGAATCGGACAGACAGACGGACATGACGAATCTATAAGGGTTCCGTTTTTTGCCATTTGGCTACGGAACCCTAAAAACACGTCTTTATACAAGAGAGTATGTTCAAAAATTACAAAGATATTGTAAATAAGACTACTAACAGGCCAATTCGAACGTAAACTGACATCAGAATAATATTTGAAACATGTTGCTTAGTTATCTGGTTTGCTCTGTCAATACATACACGGATAAGTACATGCGAAATGCACGATAACTAAATAACATGATTCAAATATCATTCTAAATTCGAATTGCCTCGTTAATTCAACAATTGTATTTTCTTGAGGTATTCATTTAGCTAAATTAGTAAATTTATATCATTCTGTCGGGCGGCAAAGCAATATTGTAAATTTTCTCGCAGAGTGGCGCGCAACCACGAGGTGGCAAGTTTTCCGTATTAAACATTAATTATTAAACATGGCGGCCACCGCGCCGCACATGCGGAGAGCGTCCATTTCGAGGCATCTTGCCGCACGATGGGTTATGGAACCCTAAAAACTAACTGACGCGCATGTTGATACGAGATTACTAGTTTCTGATGCAGTTAAGCTGTTTATATCAAATTGACCGCTTTGGGCGCTGTCCACATTCGGCTTACACTTGTAAGACTGACAGATCTTTATATCGTACTTACTTGTACCGCTCTTTTGTATCTTTATGCTTTGGTTTTATATTATTAAATTACATTTCGGCAAATGTATACTAAAATGACCATACTACGGTTTTAGTTTGACGTTTAAAAAGTGCGAGGAAAAGCTTACTGTAAGTCGATGTCGATAAAATTATGAAATATGCAAAAATAAAAATTATAGTTTTTTTTTATACATTAATTGCGAATCACTGTTCCTGAACTTACAATACAACAATACCTATAAATATATTTTATTGTACACCAAAAAATATACATAAGAAAAAATCACAGAATAAACTAAAATGCAGTCCAATAGAATTTGCAAATAAACAAACCAATTAAACTTCAATACTTCAATTTATATAATTAAATATTTTATGTGTATCAATGTTTTGTTTAAAAATATGTTAATTAATAATATTCCAGTGAAATTAACCTCCATATTTTTTTTACATTATTTGTTTTTTCTAGTGGACTTCGATATATATTATACACTTATTCTACTTAAAATATATCTAAACCAAATCTTATCATTAAAGTTCAGCATAGACTAAATCATAAATACATTCAGTATGCAATCACACGCATCCGAATTCCAAATGATTGATGTACCACAGATAACCGATCGTAAATATGATTGCAGACATTCTAGTTAACATTGATGTATTTCCTACTTGATATAATTAATTGGTTATTTTGACGATACAAATGTTTTGTTGCAGGTATGTCCAGAGCTTAAACCGGTTGTACAACAGTTAATGCATGAAAGATTGTAAGGTTTGTACTTAGATGAAGAAAGTAGGAAGTATGTGTGTAATCAAATGTTCGACAGTTTAATGGAATGGATTAACAATAAAACTCATAATAGCGAAGTAGTACCTACGTAAGTTGTTAATAATAGGTCTATAAGTAACTAAAGACGTTGTTTTTTTTAATACCCACGGTTTCCGCCATTTTTAGGATTGTTCGCGTCCGTAGAGTACTTTCATACAAACAAGGTTACCAAATATCACGCGAGATGGCGGTGTACTCAGAGCGGCGATTTATACATCGCGCTATTGAAATGTTTATAAGGATTGTATATAAGGGTTTGGGATTATTTTTAATATATTGGCTTTATTTGTAACTGGTTGTTTAAGTCAAAACTTCATTGGTAAAGTGCGACCTTTTTGAACGAATTAGGAGTATATGACTCATGTAGCGTTAATATATAGATATTAACTTTGGGGACAGACAGACCCAAATACACACATATAGATTTATTTACGGAGCAGCGGCGTGGCACAAAAGCCAGAGCCGGGAGCTACTGATACACATTGACATTATATTTAGTGTAGAGCTCACAAACATCTGTACAGGCCAACGTTGCAAAAATATATTTACTCGCCTATACACTTTCTTGACGAAGGTTAGACTAAGAATAACATAAAACATTCAGTAGGTAGGCAATATCCTTTTGGTACATTTCAGGTACAGAGTCCTAAAATTGCTAACGCGTTTTTATCTCATACTGGTTTTTAGTGAATAAGTATCCGTAAAACTTAAATTTTATACGATATTAACAATCATGTCTACCCACGTAACACATACCATTAAAACATTACATAACTTGTATACTTAATATGATCATGATATAAAATTATGCTAATCGAACATTACCATAGATAACAAATACAACGGATCACTTTTTAAAATAAAGGTTATATAAAACTTTAAAGAGCATAGACAACGCATCTTGTGATGGAATGGTGATTCATTTTTAAATTTACTTTCATCCGGCCGGTGAATGCCAATCGCTTCCTGTTCCATTTATGAATATCGATATTCATTACATTTCAGTTTTATCGATAGTTCATCACTGAATTGGTATTCTTTTTAAGGTCATTTCGTGCGTTACTAGATTTTGTTCCTTGATAAAACAGTAAATTGTTTTGAAAGTCAAAGGTCTTTTTACAAGCATTTATTTAACTTGTCCTGTTAGTATGTACGGGACAAATCTTGCAAGTTAAATTTGACCCACTTCCCGTTTTCCGATGAAGCTGAAAATTTGCATACATATGTAAGTCGGGTGACAATGCAATATTATGGTACCATCAAGTTGATCTGATGATGGAGACAGGAGGTAGCCATAGGAAATCTGTGATAAAACAACGCAACCTAATTGTGTTTGGGGTTTTTAGAATTGTCTCGATGAGTATTAGTTGCCTGTGCAAAAAAAGTACAGTCCGCGATAAAAGCTTGTACCAAAAATGAATTTTTTTCCAAAAACTTATTTATTGCTAAAGAATCATTACATAACTTGTTTGATGACTTATTTGTTCTTCCAGTAAAAGGTGTTTTTATTAAGTGGAATTATTTTTGCAACTAAAATACTAAATACATTTTTAACATTAAATTACTAAAAGAATACAATTATACAGTTATTTTCTTCGGATATTTTTTTATATTTATCGAATAATATTTTATCGATAACCTATCGATAGTTTCAGCCCTATTCCCGATATTACGATCAAAATGCACCACGAATATCAATAAGTCGGTGTTGTAAGTGCAGGTTCGTGGAACCGTCCGTCTGTCTGCACGTAGCTTCGGAACCTCAGTAGCCCACCGATATGAGTTTGATTGAAAGGGACAGAGTAGTGATTGAACAGAGAGATCATAATTTTATACATTCATATAAAATTATCATATTGATAATTAGGGACATACTTTAAAAAAAAAATGTTTACTTATTTCAAAAACCATGACAAATATTACAATGGCTGCATTTACATTACATTGGATACATTTTAGTTACCTGTTAAAGGTTATTTGTTTTGGTGATAAATTAAATAACAATTCGTAGATATTGTTTTTTTTATCAGGTACGGTCACGTCTGAAAATATAGATACGAAAATATGTATACACGACTTTATTGCCAATATGTTAAGGTAGTGTATACATATTTTTGGCACATTTTTCGAATCGATATTTTCAGACCTGACTGTACACTGTGAAATATAATATATACTACTTATAAAAATGCTAAATCCATGTATATTTAAAATTTAAATGTGTTTTATACATTCTCATTGCAAATAAAAATATTTTTTACAGTACATATGGTGCTACTTTTCCGCACTAGTGCGTAAATTAGCACATTATGTAACTATGTTGAAAATTTAAAGGGTCATATGTACTGTAAAACGTTGTACGATACATGTGCGAATAGGTAATTCGCAACTCGTGTCGATTTAAAACACTCCCTTCGGTCGTGTTTTAATTTATCGCCACTCGTTCCGAATTTCCTATTTTTCGCACTTGTATCGTAATGTACTATTTTGAAGACCGGTCTGGCCTATTCGGTAGTTACCCTGCCTATCAAGCCGATGGTCTTGGATTCGAATGCCGGTAAGGGCATTTATTTGTGTGATGAGCACAAATATTTGTTCCTGGGTCATGGGTGTGTAAATGTATATTTATAAGTAACTATTATAACTATTCATTTAGTACCTATAATAATGGTTTAGTAATTGATTTGATGTATAAATAATTAATCATTTCAAATATTACATTAGATTGATTATTGTCAAAAAAAAAAAAAAGTAACTATTTATGTATTATATATATCGTTGTCTAAATACTCACAACACAAGCCTTCTTGAGCTTACTGTGGGGCTTTGTTAACTTATGTAAGAATGAATTAATATTTATTTATTATTTGGGTGTTAAACAAACATGCCTATTTAAGGTCAAATATATCATAAAAGTGACTTGTATATAAGCTTTTATATTTTAGACATATAACTAAATAATGAATGTTAGTTTTTCCATCCAATTATTTATAATACATATTTATCAAATGAACCCATAAATAATATATAAATTATTACGAAACACTCCTCTTTCCATACTCTACGCGTAGTGACGTGCCGCGCCAACCAATCGTATCGATACATATCACCCGGCATACTAATCGAGTGAAATTGGAATGTTTATATAAAAAAAGTCGACGCCCGCTACCAGGATGTTCTGGAACGTTCTTGGATTTATTGAGACTAGTTTGCATAATAATAGGGAGTTATTAAGTGTGTTAGTAAGTTTATGTCATGTCTTGAGTTGTGAATTTTGTTAACCTATATTTAATAATATCATTTGTTAGAATGTTGTTTCGATTTTAGTAGTATCGGTAGGTATATATTATGAAAACCGTTTATAAATTAGTTTGTACAGAAAGAGAAAAGTCGTGGATATATTTTTAGGACTCTTCTCTTTCCGCACAGACTTTAGCATTTAAAAAAATCACCTACTTTTGGAACCCCCCTCCCCCTTGGTGGTATTTGGTGTATCAGATATAAGATGTATCAGATTTTGTGGAAATAATTGTGGTCAGTAAGTATAACGTAAAATATAGCTTTATAAATTTAAATAACCCGGTCTGATTTGGTAACAAGTGCGTTAAATTTATAAACAGATATTTTTTATAAAAATTACAGT
This sequence comes from Cydia pomonella, assembly GCF_033807575.1. Lineage (NCBI taxonomy): Eukaryota > Metazoa > Arthropoda > Insecta > Lepidoptera > Tortricidae > Cydia > Cydia pomonella. The sequence continues at coordinate 24,840,874 of NC_084708.1, forward strand.
TTTTAATCTAAGAAGAAGTAGTTATGCAGTTTTTTTACTAGTCGTATGCAGTAAATGTGCCTTTAAACTTAAGAATATTAAGTAAAAATATAAATGCATTCAATCTTGATTAAAATGCCACTAGAACACATACTTAGCAAAAAACCTATTAGTCACGAATCGCGTGGACATATTTCTTAAACTAGCAATTTACTATTCTTAATTCAAGATTAATTGTTACCAATCTTTAGAGGATTGTGTCTTACTGTCACGCAACTACCTCTACACACTCGCTTTTTCACATCACTATTCTCATATCACAAATTAACTTACAAAGAAAAACCCACTCTGTTTTGAATACGCTAAAGTTCCTTTTCCAAAAATCGAATGTCAAAGATGCGAGTTTGCTAAAGAACGGAATCGATTCTTGCTAATTTACGTTTAGCAAGGCATGCTGCGTGTATCACTCGATTCTACAATCGATTTACGATGTACTCGATGGTGTTTCGATCGATGTCGTTTGGTTTTTGTTTTTGGCATACTTTCGATACATGACAGTTTTAAGTGGAAATGTTCACACATTATGTCTATTGTATACAGGGGCCATTTATTTTAAGTTGTACAATTCTTTTTTTTTTCGTACTTACATTTTTCATTCTCTCTATTTCGTTACCGTCATACAAAGTATATAAAAATGGTATCTTAAGATGCTTTATTTTTCCTATTAGAATCCAAAATATTCGTGATTCTAAGTAGAATAAAAAAAAAAAAAATTATATGACATTATTACATAAATTGACCAAGTCCCACAAATAAGCTCTATATAAAGCTTGTGTTGTGAGTACTTAGACAACGATATATATATATATATAATATAAATATTATAATACATAGAAGATTCCATGACTCAGGAACAAATATCCGTGCCATCACACAAATAAATGCCCTTACCAGGATTTGAGCCCGGGACCATCGGCTTCACAGGCAGGGTTACTGCCCACTAGACCAGATATGAGTAAAAATAACATAAAAATCCATACAAAATAGAAAATTTGTTTTTTTTACATATGCGACATAAACTTTGCATCTCCGTTTCATTATCATTTTTTCCTTCTCATTCATCACCCATTTTAATTGCCATTCTATACTTTGCCCTACGTCATAGTTATTAGTACTTGCCATCTTAGTCGTCTAATAAAATATACCTTATTACTACACAGTTAAAGTTCAAAACCGTATTTATCGTTGGTTTGTCATCATATCAGACAACGTCATACATATTATATGTTACATTCCATAATGTGATTCCCATGGTTAATGAAATAACTAACTGTTAAGTCACTATTTAGAGTCGCGTTTGAAAATATTGTGAAATAATCTACATTACAATAGGTTATAAATGAAAAACATGAGGTTATAAAATTAGCACAAGTATTTCTCTCTCTCGGCCCGATTCTAGGAATGATTAAGACACGTTTAAGATCTTGGAAAGATCTGTAAAATATCGATAGCTAAACATGTCAAAATTTACTTATTTCGATTCCGCTGTGATCAAAATCTACGATATTTCTCACGTCAAAATGACATTGGTTGCCCGAATCGAGCTTATCTAAATCAGAACTTATCGTTATCGTATTTCATTCTTCGAATTCGGCCGTATCTCTCTGTTGGATTTGGTTCAATTATTTAAAATCCTTTTTGTATCTCAAAAGATACATAAAGTCATGTTGTTAAAATTTTATATTTCAGGTTGCTCTTTTTACTGAAACCAAAAAAGTGTTAAAGTCTAGATTTTAGAAATGAGGTAATTTCCTAATTTTGAACGGTGCTACTATACCGCACTAGTGCGATAATTAGCATATTACGTAACTACGTCGAAAATTCAAAGGGCCATATGTACTGTAAAACGTACGATACATGTGCGAATAGGTAATTCGCAAAATGTGTCGATTCAAAACACTCCCTTCGGTCGAGTTTTAATTTATCGTCGATCGTTGCGATTCTACTCTTTTTTCTCTTTATACTTATGATGGACCACTTACCTACCTTACCTTCATACCTAAGAACTGCTGTAAAACGTAGTGAAATAATTTGTATTTGTGTAGAAATATTGCCAAGTGAAGGATTCTACTATAGCTTTTCCAGATAAAATCGTCCCATCTTTTTACCTAATCATCCATACCTAAAACCCCAAAACACCCAGACCGTTAGTAACCTATTGGCTGTATATTCAGTATGCAAGCCGCGTCCGCCTAATAACGGACTGACAGTCACTGACTATTGTCTGTATGTGTTACGTAATGTGGAACGGGGTATGTTATTTAGGCGCAGAAATCCTTTCAAAGGTTTCAAAATTAGAACTGGATAAATTAGTACAAGTGCGAAAAGTAGGAAATTCGCAACGAGTGACGATAAATTAAAAGTCGACCGAAGGGAGTGTTTTGAATCGACACGTGATGCGAATCACCTATTCGCACGTGTATTCTACAACGTTTTACAGTACATATGGCCCTTTAAATGTTCGACATAAGCACGTAATGTGTTAATTACCGCACTAGTGCGGTAAAGTAGCACCATGTTTAACGGTTTATTCACATAAAACACACATTACAGAACATGCGATATACTAAAAGAAAACATGGAGACAGGGGATCAAAATTCTGCTATAGGCCATATTTTCATAGAATGCGTAGATTCAGACAAAAATGCGAATTTCCAATGAAAGATAGATAAATGGCGGCATTCCCTCAAGGTCCCCTAACGTCAAATGTTTAGAAAGCCTAGCTAAGATGCCAATCGTTTACGCTGCAGCAAACGAAACGGTAATCTCTCTCAAACACTGGTTTATATTAGTGCGACAAAGATACATAAGCGTTTCGTTCGCTACAGCGCAAACGATCGGCATTTTGCCACCGTGGACATGAAAACACGACCTTTTATTAACATACACACAACAGGACTGTTTTAGAGATCGACCTTAGTCTTAGTTCAATTGTACTAAATATAAACAATTTCTTAGCTACGGTCCACGCTATACATAATATGTGGAAGTTTTAAATTTCAAAATTCAAAAAGTTATTCTGCAAGTAGGCCTCAAGGGTTCCTTTACAAGTCAATACAACATTTATAGTAAAATAATAATAATAATAAATATAATAGGACATTATTACACAAATTGACTAAGTCCCACAGTAAGCTCAATAAGGCTTGTGTTGAGGGTACTTAGACAACGATATATATAATATATAAATATTTATAAATACTTAAATACATAGAAAACACCCATGACTCAGGAACGAATATCCATGCTCATCACACGAATAAATGCCCTTACCAGGATTTGAACCCGGGACCATCAGATTCGTAGGCAGGGTCACTACCCACTAGGCCAAACTGGTCGTCAAGTGACATGAAAAATATATAAAAACTGGGTAAACATTACATTATAATAATCTTAAAATAAATAATTACTACAATACAACAGAGATGTGTAGTCTCTATGGTTAAAAATACAATCATTAAATCTGGAGATGTAAAATGTTCCCAATGTCAGAGTACTAATACTAATAAGATTTGGAGGTGTAAAGTCTCTCCAAGAGTCAAAATGAAATGAATACTGAATAAATTTCACACATTTTCAGTTTTACGCTTACGTAATATGATGATCCATAAATCTATGATCCAACTATGTATAACAAAATAACGATCCATCAAAAGACTACACTCATTTGTGACATGTATTAATTGAGATCACATCGTCATCATTGTTTCAGGCCAACAATTAAATGTTGTGAGAAAATGAAGAACAACAATTTAACGATCCTATTAATATGGACATTGATACTGTAAATTGAAATTGAGATTACAGCAACATTGCTGTTATGTCATAATAATGAAAAAATCTAAACTACTGTTTTAAATTAAGTGTATTTTGTTTTATATCGTGCATTTTTTTGGTAGTTGTGACAATAAAACATACTTTCAAATGTATTTACGTAAGTTAAAATTAGTATTTTTGTAGTTTATAAGTTTTTGTAGTTTTAAGTTTTGAGGACCAGTTTGGCCTAGTGGGTAGTGACCCTGCCTACGAAGCCGATGGTCCCGGGTTCAAATCCTGGTAAGGGCATTTATTCGTGTGATGAGCATGGATATTTGTTCCTGAGTCATGGGTGTTTTCTAATTTATAAATATTTATATATTATATATATCGTTGTCTAAGTACCCTCAACACAAGCCTTATTGAGCTTACTGTGGGACTTAGTCAATTTGTGTAATAATGTCCTATAATATTTATTTATTTATTTATAAGTAAGAATTTAATGAATATTTAATTCAGTACGGTTATGCATAACAGCGATACGAATAAGGCGTATCAATTATGGAGTACTGCTGTCACCTTTGGGCAAAAGCACCTGGATGAGTTGATACCAGCTTGGACTCCTGGCCCAAAGGGGCGTTGTACGATCCCAAACTCATAAGCGATAATCTTTAAGTCTAAGGAGAGACTTTGCCTCCTTGTGTGTGTTCTACGGCTTGTACAATGGGCTGTGCTCTGAAGAATTGTTTAACATGATGCCGCTTTCTATCACCGCATCGGTAGGCTGTGATGTTTAGGAGCATTTTCTCCCGAGGACGCTCCGGAACGAGGTCTCTGCCGAGGCTATCTCGACTTATGGCCCGATTCGAAGAACGAGATAGTTACGATAAGTTCTGGTTTAGATAAGTTCTCATTTGGATGTCGTTTGTAAGTCGTATAATTGACAGAAGCAGCTCGATTCGGGCAACCAATGTCACTTTGACGTTAAAAATATCCTAGATAGATCTTATTGGGATCACAGCGGAATCGAAAAATGTGAAACATGTCGTTTAGTTATCGATCTTTTAAAGGTGTCTTAATCATTCTCCGAATCGGGCCGTATATGGTTTTTCAAAAAAGTAAGACTCCTATCACCAAATACAAAGTTGCACAAAACCAACTTGTTGAAAAGTAATCATAAGTAGAGAAATATGTATGCACCTTGTCCGTCCAACACTTAACCCCCCATTTACCCGGTCTAAACCTCACATCCGTGTATTTGCATACACATTATGATAGTGTTCAAGCATACCGCCCCATATCTTTTACGTGAATCGACCACTAACTTCTATTTCTAAGCGTGAGAATTTGAATACTAGCACCATTTATACTATCACTTGCATAGTGTACCGCCTCAGACACACCAACGTAATGAAGCTAGGGGTTTTTCAGAATCATCTGTCATAAAATCCTTTGTCCGTAAACCTTGCTTTTTCTAACTTGGAAAACAATTGTAGAATATATCCCGTCGCACAATACTTATATTTTGACGACCGGTTTGGCCTAGTGGGTAGTGACCCTGCCTACGAAGCTGATGGTCCCGGGTTCAAATCCTGGTAAGGGCATGTATTTGTGTGATGAGCATGGATATTTGTTCCTGAGTCATGGGTGTTTTCTATGTATTTAAGTATTTATAAATATTTATATATTATATATATCGTTGTCTAAGTACCCTCAACACAAGCCAACATAAGCTCAATAACTTACTGTGGGACTTAGTCAATTTGTGTAATAATGTCCTATAATAATATTTATTTATTATTTATTTATTTATATCTAATAATTGCATACAATCATAGACAAAAGTTAGCTTCCTTATTTCTCTATGACACACCCAAGTTTTCGAATTTTTGTAGCACAAAATTCTCCCATTAAGAGAACGTTGTTTTAAATATCATATTCCGTTATATCAGCTATTCCAAGTCAACAAAAATCGTTTGAAAATAATATTTAGGCGCAACAATTTCTAACATCGCCCATTTCTGATTTTAATAAAAATAACTAGTTCCAACATTTCAACGGTGATTCTAAGAAGACAGATACAAAAAAAAATTGAAAATAAATTTGATACAATAATTTCCAAATAAGCTTACTTCTAATAAAGTAACAGAATCAGAGTTATAATTCTATACTGGTTTGGTTTTGACGCTTATTACACCGTCACATGTATAAAAATACAACAAAATTTTACAACGTGACGCTACACGCAGCGTACAGCGTAAACCAGAGACCTAGACTCTTATAATCGTTCTACCTAAGACGAAATCTCGGCAAGAGACATTAATAAAACCACCGGACACTTCCTAGTCCACAATTAGGTGGTAATACCCACTCTGAAACCCAAACGCTCTAAGCGCGTATGTAACTGGCAGGTTTGTATCCCATTTTGGCATTGAAGGGTTAGAATGAATAGTCAATTCATCCTACTATCTCACGCTTAATTTTATGTGATTTTCAATCTTATTTTCATATTTATAAGGTGCTTAGTTATATGGAGTGAAGTGAATGGTTACGTGTGGCTGATATGGGGGGTATAATGTTACGTATTTGGTCTAAACTGCTTGGCTTTGTGTTGGATTAAGCGGATATAAATATACGATATTTTATATTTGCTGGTTATATTTTATTGCGTATTTTAATCAACAAGGTATTGTATGACGATACCTGTACTGTACAGTACACCCCAAAATAGGTATAGCAATGCTTTTGCTTATCGTAGAGTATTCATTATCCGTTGTCCGTGGCCTAGTGGGTAATGACCCTGCCTATGAAGCCAATGGTCCCGGGTTCGAATTCCGGTAAGAGCATTTATTTGTGTGATGAACACAGATATTTTTTCCTGAGTCATGGGTGTTTTATATGTATTTAAGTATCTATTTATCTACATACGTATATATAGCTTTGCTTAGTTTGAGGATAAGTCGATCTGTGTAACATTGCCCCCAATTTTTTTAATAATACATATATAAGTTACTTAGTAAAATGTTTAGAAATTAGGACGTCATCAGATAACAACTATTTAAAACTAACAGATATCAATCATAATTATCTTTAATGGGAATTTTGAAATTAATTGATTATGAATAATTTTAGTTTAACAATAGGTTGGTTACTAAATGATATAAGAAATTTATAACTAATAATTATTAAAAAAATCCATTAATGTGATTTTTATATTTTTTAAATATAAGAATACATAATTAAAAATTAATATAGGTACGAAGCCATTATTACCTAATCCTCTTTTATATCAATAAAAATCTATTTCTAGCATATCGTGTCACCTCAAAAAACGACTTATTTATAGAAACACGTCTCGAATCCGCAAACAATCAATATTTATGCGATTTTAATCATGTCTTCATTTAATAAACAATTACAAAACGAGTTTTAATTATCGTTACGACATAGCAACAAAGCGATTTCAACACGACGCTCCCTTTCACTCGCGACTGAATACTGGCTAGTAAGAGTAAGATGCCCAATGCATTGTAATTATAATTTGTGAGTTTAAGGCTAAAACCTGAAACTTTTATGTTAATTAGTTTACGATAGATCTAATTATTACACTAGTTTGCGTTGTAAGTGGTTAGTGAGTGGTCGTGTGTTCCCTGTTCCGTCATTTGTGTTCTAGACTTGAACACTGTGTTTGTACTCGCATTTTGTGTTTCATCGTGTTCCGTTGTGTTCGACTTGTAGACTGTGTTTTGTCTATATTGTGTTTCGTCGTGTTCTGGACTTGAAGACTGTGTTTTGTTTATATTGTGTTCCGTCGTGTTATGGACTTGTAGACTGTATTTTGTTATTTGTATTTTGTGTTTTGCGAGATGGATTTGAAGAATCACAGGCTTTTGAAGTTTGTAAGAAGGAAGAGTGTATTATCGAGAGCCACTTCTATATCCTCCCCTAGGTATGTCTATACATGTTTGATGTGGCGGCCTAGTTCTTTGTGCTGGCTATGAATAAGTAGGTCCTAGATTTATGTTTGTGTACTTCTTCCTATACTGTCTAATATGAATATATTTTTTATACTACGTCGGTGGCAAATAAGCATACGGCCCGCCTGATGGTAAGCAGTCTCCGTAGCCTATGTACGCCTGACACTCCAGAGGAGCTACATGCGCGTTGCCGATCCTAACCCCCCCACCCCCTCGTTGAGCTATACTCAACACTATATCTATACAACACATGCATGTATATCTAGTACTTACAACACATGCTTTTTATATATTTTTTTAACCTTATACTTTTACTAACTCGGAGTTAATCATTAACCCAGGGTTAAATTTTACTGGTAAATCCGGGTTTAACCAGTTAACCTGGTAAATGGGCCTTACCGTGAAACTATGTAGGTCAATCTGTGTAAAAAATCTTATAAATATCGATTTATTTATTTTATTTACTTATGACACTTTCAGAAAAAAGGTACCACATATTGTCACTCGTCTTAGACACTTCTAGTAAAATTGCATTCAAAAATCGTCTTTATGAACAGATGACAAAGATATATTTTTGCTTGATTACTATGTCGACGTCCTTGTGTTAGAAGGGAAGCTGTTTTTTACGTTTATTTGAAGCCGGAACTAAGTCTTTGTGTTTACTACAACTAATTGGTATAGTTGACGAAATAAATTAGCACCGATTGGCCAAATGGCCATAAAACTTTATTTTTACGAACACAAAAGGACAAAATAGGACAAGATGTGTTGTGTTCCTGCCGGTGAGTAAGGTTGTCAAAACTAGTCCAGAACTGTAAAACAAACCTCAATGCACTGGCAAACCCCAACAAAGTCACACTTAGATGGGTACCAGGGCACTCCGACATTAACGGAAACGAAGAAGCGGACGAACTTGCTAGAAAGGGCGCAGACACACCCCTGGTCGGCCCAGAACCGTTCTGTGGAATCACAAAACGGGATGCATATTCACTGCTCAGCAATTTAGAAAAAATAAGGGCTAACGATTGGTGGAAGTTCGTAAAAGGACAAGAACACTCGAAAGCTCTAATCAAAGGGTTCAACAGCAAAACTGCTAGGGAGCTTCTAGGGCTCAAAAGACACAAAGCCTGCGCGGTGACCAGAATTTTGACTGGACACTGTAAATTGAACAAACACATGTTTCAAATCGGAAAGAAACAAGACGCGACATGCAGGTTCTGCCATGAGTCAGAGGAGACTGCAATGCACATTCTCTGCTCCTGTGGACCACTAATGTCAAAAAGAAGTACCCACCAAGGGCGGCACGTATTGCAACCCTATGGGGTACAGAACATTACGGCCCAAAGAATCTGGAATTTCCTGGATTCAACGGGCATCAGTAATGAACTTTAAAGGGCTGTCACAATAGACCAATGCCTGGTCGACGTGGCATTCAAAGGCCCACAAACTACAATAATAATAATAAGGTTGCCAGAGCTCAACGAGGGGGGGGGGAAGGAAATGCTAGGGTCGGCAACGCGCATGTGACTCCTCTGTAGTTGCAGGCGTACATAGGCTACGGAGACTGCTTACCATCAGGCGGGCCGTATGCTTGTTTGCCACCGACGTAGTATTAAAAAAAATGTTTACTTTTTATACTACGAATCGAAAAGATGGAATACGTAGCTCAAAACAAAATGATTACATAGTATAATTCTTCGTCAGCTGTGACGTTTTCAAGCAAAACCACCACAGTACCATAGTCATTGTCACTTACCATAAGGACGAAATTTACTGGTATTTTTATACGAGTAACCAGTCAGAGCGTCCTTATGGCAAGCGACAATGATACCTTTTGCTTGAAAACGACACAGTTACTATTAAAGTTTAAATATGTAACTTGTACAGTCAGCATCAAAAGTAGCGGATCAAACAAGGTTTCAAAAGTATCTGCCATTCTGTAACAGCTTAACAAAAGTTGATGGTTCTATATGTAGAACAATTTAGACTGTAAAAGATATACTCTTGAAAGTAAATTTTAGAGAATTATCTTTATTTGGAAAAGTTATCCGGAATATCAGATACTTTTGGCACGTTGTTTCATCCGCGACTATTGATGCTGACTGTACCTACAATATTATTATCTACAATATACGGACTCCATTCTCTCACTATAACATTCATTTCATTTCATTTCATTTCTTTATTTGCATTCAATATACTACACAGTATAGACAGCAACAAACAAACAAACAATGTTTCTCCATTACTTCTAAACAGGACAGTTTATACATATATTATACTACTCTTTGTTCTAGACCCTCAAACTTTTCATCAATAGTCTAGGACGTCTATGTTGACAGATCTCAAAGACCGCGTTGAGGTAAGTAGCTGTCACCCCCATCAATAGAGATGTCGCTCCGGGCGCGCATTGGCTTGATTTATTACAAACAGCATTTGCGTCGAAGGGCCTTGTGTTGTGTGAAAATAGAATTGTAGAAAGCGAGTGTGAGGTGGCTGAATTATTTATTACGAAAGAAAAATACTGTGAAAGTTGTTTGATTATAGATCATACTGGTTTCCTTTGAAAAACTCTGTATAAATGGAGCTTTTTATTAATACTGAAAGAGTTTCTAACGGCTGATTTCATACAATTAAATGCTGTTGATTTTTTATAGCCTATGTTGTGTCCCACTGCTGGGCAAAAGACTTTTTTACGTCACTTTTGATTTAAAGTAGGATGTATATAATTAAATATTACATTGCTAATGGCGTTATCCATAAACGTCGTCAACTATAACAGTCCGTTGATAATAGTTTGTCCCTGTCATTTTGGAATTAGTATTTTACAGATAAAGACAAAATTAAACAAAGGTTTACTAAATTTTATGAACAAGTAGTCCCAACTAAAGCTAACTAATTTTCCCAAGCAACCTATTATTATGCTTATCTACAATAAAACATAACCGGGTAAGTCACATACAATAAAAATGACAGACTCGCAGTGTCCTTCGCCTAAGCTTGTAATCATGTGAACATTAATCACTATATCATTTACTCAGTTATGTTTGTATAATCTTAACTGACTATATAAAGACCTTATGTGGCCGTATTAAGGGTTATATATGATCAGATAAGTAATAAATGTGTAATGTACGCGACATGGAAGTTAATGGGATAATTATCTTGACAGTTAATTACTTATGTGCGTCCAGTTATGAATGAGATCATACTTTCGTCTTTATTAGTTGTCTTGTATTTTTTTTGTTTTCTTTAAGCGCTTTTTATTGTACAGTTGAGTTAAAAAATATAACAGGTACCTTGGTACAGTCAAGTGTAAAAATATGGGTGTACACATCTTACTCAAAAATATGTCCCATAGCATCTTATGCCAGTGTAATAAGAGCGTAGTACCATATTTATGAGACGATTCTTTCGATACATATTTTTGCACTTGACTGTACCTACGTATTCTTGAAATTATTGTGGAATTAAGTACTTATTTATAAAAAAAATTGAGAAATTGACAGTAGACATATGGTAGAAACTGATCATTGCTAGCTTAACAACTAGAAAGATTTTTTTTATGAGTTAAAAAAAAATCGTTGAGTTCATGGTCTCAAATGGCCCGCGTACTAGTTAAGAAGTGAAAATTAAAAAAAAAAATACTAGAGATCTTAACATCCTAAGGTTCAGCCATACAAATGAAAAATCCAAAATTTGCCACTGAATTTTCAACCTATAGTGCAGGGAATACAGTTGATTTTATTTTGTTTGTAAAATGAACATAAGAAAACAAATGAAACTGTTCCAATTGAATATGATTTAAATTTCATCATACCGAATAAGTCCTATAGGTAGGACCCTGGGCCTTACGAAGCTAAAGCTCCGAAAACAACAACATATCAATTGGTACTAATACCAAAAAAAGAGACTCATTTATACAAATAAACTCGTAGCAATAAATATTTATATGTATGAGTCTGCTGCATACCCGCAAGTCAGTCAGAACTATTAGTTTAACACAAATATGCACACAATAATACTCATCTCAAACTCAAAAAGATCCGCTTGATAGATCCAGTAGATGTCGCTAGGGTCCCCTAGACCAAAATGGTGGGAAAATTCGCTGGCTATGGATGAGGTCTTGGTGGCTCAGATGGCAGTGCGCTGGAGTATCGATCCATAGGCCGTGAGTTCAATTCTTACCCAAGGCAGTAATTTTTCCACCTATAAAGGCAAAAAGATCCGTTATATAGGGAGCGTGCATGAACTGTAGGAGGCAGCACAGGAGCCGTCATATTTTTGGCGCGAGGCGTAAATGTGATGTTTTTTGTTCCGATGTAGCCCACAAGATGGCAGAACCTACTATGCACAAGAAAACACGTGACGTGTACATGTGCATGTTTATGGTTCCGATTCAGGCCACAAGATGGCAGACCCTCCAACGCGCACGGTCCCTATATTAAACATCTTGATAGACATGTCAATAGAAGTGCCAAGTAAATCTTCTGTATCACGAGATAGGCATATCTCGTGTCTGCGGAATGTGGGGTATCTGTCTCAAGGCGACCGTGTGCGATATAACTTATAACAGTGCATCTTAGGGCACGGTGCGGGCGTTTTGCAACAGCTGTTATTGCTAGCTGGATTCCTGACGAATATTAGTAATTATAGCTTGGTTTTTGATTAATGTGATTTGTCAATATAGTACTCGTTTCAATCACGGTGTCAATTAAAACTCAAAAATAAGTTATAAATAGACCATCAATTTAGATGCATAGGAACTGGTGTGTTGTTGTTGACGACCGGTCTCGCCTATTGAGTAGTGACCCTGCCTATGAAGCCGATGGTCCTGGGTTCGAATCCCGGTAAGGGCATTGTTTGTGTGATGAGCAGAGATATTTGTTCTCGAGTCATGGATGTTTTCTATGTATTTAAGTATTTGTGTACCCACAACACAAGCCTTCTTGTCGTACCGTAGGACTTAGTCATTGTATGTAAGAATGTCCCTATAATATTTATTTATTTTATTTCTAATCTTAGTTATATGCGATTATCTGCAGTGTTTCTTCATTTTATTACTATTTAATTACATCAATAAATTGCTTAATACTTTGAGTTTTACCATTGAGAAAAACTACTTTTTCTTCATGTTCATTGAATTGTTTTGAAGCTTTCAAAGTAGGTACGTGACTTTTAAGTAAAACTCGCAGATATTAGATTTTACTCTTATTCTAAAAATACTAAATTCGGAGAACAATTCAAAGACCTTTGAGGTACCCTTAACCCTCGAATTAATGCTATCTTCTTCACTATACATTTCAACCGCAAACTAGACATAAGATCTAGCGATAAATAACTGTCCTCACACAAACTGTTCCAAAAGGAATAATATACAATAATTTTACAACAGCATTTAAGTTCTTCTTAAACTGGACATTAACGTGTCCATAATTGTGATTCTACGCAACAAGGATAACGGCAGTTGAATTTGCAAGCCACGAAATCTGATCCGATGAAGGAAGATAAGACACGCGTTAAGTCTTGGTAGCGCCGTTACTTCGGCGTCACATAAACATGGTGGAATGGGGTCTTGAGCATCACTGTCTGCCTTGTTGTAGCTGTTAATTTATGTGCTTTCTCTCTCTTTAAAGTTATCAAATCTGTCTTTCAACGGTGTAGATCAAAAAAACTTTTTAACAAAAAATATAACCGACTTCAGAAATTACCAAAAGCGCCATACATGTACCTATAACATTTGAAGAGTTCCCTCGATTTCTCTAAGATCCCATCATCAGACCCCGACTTGGTGCTAACGGGACCATCTCAAGGTTATAACCGTTCGATTAAAAAAAAATGAAAATCGGTTCACGATTCTCGGAGATATCGAGTAACATACATACAAAAAAAAACAGTCGAATTAAGAACCTCCTCCTTTTTTGAAGCCGATTAATAAGCCTTAACTTTACATCCCCTTTTAACATCTTTTGTTTTCTGTACTTTTTCTCCACTTTCCTGCTAATCTGTTTCTTTTAGTTTATATTTCTTTTATCTTTCTTCGACGAATACTTAAGGTTTCGTAATGTAGTAGCTAAATATGTGTTGCTATGATAATTTTTCCTGTTAACATTTTCCAATAAAATTTATGTGCATCTACGTTAGCAAAAGCATAAAAACGCACGCGCTGTGAGTTGTTGTAAATTTTTATTTGTTTATTATATTAAACATAATGTTTCACAAAATTGAAGACCAGTCTGGTCTAGTGGGTAGTGACCCTGCCTATAAAGCCGATGGTCCCGGGCTCAAATTTAGATAAGGGTATTTCTTTGTGTGATGAACACAGATATTTGTTTCTGAGTCGTGGAAGTTTTCTATGTATTTAAGTATGTATTTATCAATATACGTATGTACATCGACGCCTAGTACCCTACAAGCGTCGCTTAGTTTGAAGTTATGTCGCTCTATGTAAGATTGTCCCCAAGTAGTTATTATTTATTTATTTAATTCATTAACGTACTGTACGTTTGAGTTGACAAATATGTATGGTAGGTCAAGTTTTCCTATAACACATATATACGGCTGTTGTTCTACCCAAAACGTGTTTTATGTCGGCATGACGTGTTTATTACGAAAACTGTATTTATCTTCGCCACGTATTTCGTCAGTTAGGGAAAATATGTAAATGTTAAATTTCTGTTTACCATAATCGTAACTAACACTTTACATTATTGAAGTTATGCCAATAAACATATTTGGTGGCCTAGACAAGCTTTGCCAACATTCTCTAACGCTGGAATCTTGGCAACAATTATAATATTGGCAACATTAACCTGGGCCGTTTTCTACGAAGGTCAGAATTTAAAACAAGTAATATTGGAATTTGTGGTTCCGATGACTGGTTTTAGATTTTAACTATGATTTAAGATGGCGAAACTATACTAAAAATTGCAACTAGCTTAAACGGAAGTGTGGTAAGAAAGGTTTCGTTCATTTTCGAAATAATTCTTGCTATCTAAATATGCATGTTCCTTTACACTCTTGTTTGTTGGACTTTCAATTTCTAATAATTCATGTGTCGTTTTTATCTATTCTAAGTCATATAAAAAAGTTAATGACGATAATATGAAATTTATCATTACCTTTATAATGGTCCGTATTATATTTAGATCGAAATCTTGTCAAGCCAAGAAAAATCTGAATACCTCCACTTCAACCTCTCTCTCTCTCTCTCTCTCTCTTTCTCTTACCTTCATACTTCATCAAATTATCACTCGCTCTCAATTAAATCTGCAAGCCTGGGACGATCGCATAGTGATAATAAAAAGGTATCTCTCTGTCTATAAATTAGTATTATATCACATGACAAATGTGACCATGATTTCCCTTCTCTTAAACCTTCTTCTTCAGTTGGTCCCTCAATGCTGAAGATCATGTCATCATGTCCTTCTGTTGAAGACCAGTTTCCTCCGTAGACTTCTATTCCTCGCCACTCGCTACAGTCGCTACTCGTAAATACAGTTGCAGAAATGTTTGCATAACAGTAACAAAATGTTTTGATACTTATTACACAAAAATTGAGAATTGCGAACGTCCTAAAGGTCGGTTTGTAGCAACAAAAAAGGTTTTTGGATATTGATCTTAATTAATTTACTCTATGAAGTCTGTTATTTCTTTTTTAAGTGTATTATGTTAATGACGATACACATACTCGTAAATTTTGTATCCTTGAACCACCATTGATTTATTTGTGCAAGAGCCCCGTTACCGAAGTAGACCGCTACGTGTCTTTATGGTTATGCGTCCTTGTTGGGCTCAAGTCAAAAGTGAAGGACGGTTGCATTGGATTTATTCCACGATAGCAAATTCAATGCCATATTTAAATCGTCCTGTTTACTTACTGCACAGTTTTTATCCTATCTTTACAAATATCTGCAGCATATTTTCTTTAGCGTTTTCTTTCTATAAATCGTTTCTAAGTCATTGATGTTTCAGCTCTCCGCATCATACGCTCTCACAGTGTTAGACAATTCGCAAATAATAGTAGTAAATTTTGCTTAACACTAATTGAAACTTTTACGATCTTTACACGCTTAAGAGGTCAAACGTGACATCGCAGCTTGTGATAAAGTTAGTCATATAGTATACACAAAATCGTTGTAGGTTCAGCACAAACATTTGTTTCCGGCAAACCACATTTTTCTTAATTACCTGCACTATCGCTCCATGCGCAACCGATATCTCAAGTATTTAATCTTAGATCCTCAAGTGATTGCTGATGTCGTTATAAACAAATTAATAACCTATTAAGAACCTGCTCAAGTTTCCAGTGACGGATGCAATTTTTGAAAATTAGTCGTCATTGAAGGTTGACGGCGGTAGGTCGTCAACCAAGTGTTTGGTTAAATTAAATATTTATATTTGTTTTAAAACAATACAATGGAACACTTTGGAATTGTATATAGGTGAGTGGGGGACTGATAGTTTACCTATATTAATATTAGATTGGGTAAAATAAGAAGAATCTACAATATTTAAGTCTAGTGACACCTCTTTGCAACAGTGTTGCCTATGAGCCATCGTTCAAACACAAATAAGTTATTCTTTGTAAGTTTTAGCTGCAATTGAATGTATAATGTCAGGTGCTTTATATATTATTGTATCTTCTAACCTGATAGAGAGACTTCAAACTAGCGTCTCCTGGGCGTCAGCGTCTATAGATAGTCAACTCTATGGCTACTGCTCTATGCAACGTCAACGCAACTGCACAGCTACTCGTACATATACTATTTTCCATCGCGCTGACTAGATACCGACGCTCGTGAGACTCTAGTGAGGACTCTCTCTTACAGCTGTTTATTTTGCATAGATGTATGACCGTTGCCTTACAAGCTCCAGCGTGGATAGTATACGCGAGCATGTTGCGTTGATTTCAACTACCGAGTTTCGCTCAACACTTGCACCGCTTGTACCGCCTTGCATCTAAGATTAAGACGGCCAGGCCATTTGTGGTAGCTAACAGACCGGACTACACTTGGCTCGGTTACGTGATACTTTGCCCGCATTTTAGTCCTGTGAAGATTGCGATTAAAATCGTAGATGAGGCCGCATTTTGCTGATATATTCGTGCATCGAACGCACGCTTCGTTTCTCAGTTCGAAAACTCTCGTAGCTCATGTATTAGACGTATATATTTACTATAGGTTTTCAGATCTGTATTATTCTTTTTACATTTTAATGTAGGCTACATTGTGTCCCACTGCTAGGCAAAGGCCTCCCCTCTCTTCCGCCACTCGTCACGGTTTTGTGCATGCTCCCGCCAGTCGCCACAAAATGAGTCCAATTCGTCTCGCCATCTTGTTTTTGGTCTGCCTCTGCCTCGGGTGATCTGCGGTGCCCATTCGGTCGCTATTTTGACCTATCTGTCCTGGTGCATCCTACAGATGTGTCCCGCCCAATCCCATTTGAGCTTGGCGGCCTTCACACTCACATCGGTGATACCAGTTTTGGATCGCAGTCTTTTTACATATTTTTATTTTATTTGTTATTTCCTGGCATGTCACAATATACAGAAAAGTAACTCAAAATGTGTGTAACAGTGTAACTCGTCTTTTTCTCCACTTGTTTGAAATTGCTTACTTTCGATATTAATCACAAATCATCGTCATCGTCTCGTATTCTGAATTTCTCAAACGTATTTGCATAATCTTAGTGCAGGTTTTGTTTTATTTGCAAATTAACTGCGTGCTTTATTTGATTATCCAATCCCATCAATCATACTTACACTAAATCTGAGCAAAATAAATGTTACTCATTTTGTACCTCGTTTACATTACGATTTCTTGAAAGTATGTGTGCAAAGCCATTAACAGTACCCCTAGTGTAAATAAATTCGATTTCCAAACGTGACGTACGCGTTTGCGTTTAGTCTCATTTTGTATTGGATTTAGAAAGAGCGCGCCAAGCGGGACGTTTTGGAAACTCAAAATCCTATACAAAATGAGACTTAACTCAAACGCGTTCGTCACGTTATGATGTCGATCAAATTTACACTAGGGGTACTGTTGCTACCAAATTTAGAGTACTTAATGGTACTTTTGGTATATTTAGTTTACGAAACTATTCACACCTTTTCAGATTTATATTTAGAAATGACCAATGCCCAGTAAGCATTTTAATGTATTATTTTTAGAGGTCATAATACTGGTATCAAAACGACGTAATCTTTTACCACCTAGAGTATAAAAAATAAAGATATGTCTGGACAATTAAAAACATAAGTAAAGTTCAAGGTTGAAGTGTCGCTAACTTTATATTCAAATATTATTTTATACGTACGACAAGTAAATGTCATGGACCGAATGTAATACCTACTACTGACATCTTCTTTTATGCATATTTCATCACAAATCACACAGGCCGATTCGAACGTACACTGATATCAGGATGACATCTAACTGACACCATTCAGTTATCGTACATTTCACTCATACTTGTCTGTACACTTATTGGCGCAAGTGAGACGCACATTAATTAACATAATTCACATATCAACCATAATAGTTCATTACAAAGTTTCTACAACATTGTATGTTTTATATTTATCATAATTAATTTTACGATCAGACAAAGTTTCATCATTATAATGACAACCTTGAGTCTTGTTACTTTTGCCACTTGATTTAATGTTTTAATTATTTTTTTATATTGTCGTTTGTCTAGTTATGAACCTGTCATTACACTTGCCTTTTGTTATAATAATTTTAAATTAATTGGCACTGTTTTATTATTTATGTTAATTGACTGACGACTTTTTGGTAATTAAGTGGTTCATTATATTACCCATCTTGTCACGTGTATCACGTGTATCTGTTTTTAATATTAGTAATGTCTTTGTTAAACTAATCGGTTTTTCTACAGTTATAAAAATTTTGCATTTAGATTATTTAATTTAGTCATAGGGGCTAAAATTTAATCTGCCTAATGCATTTTATTTTCACTGTATATTAAGTTATGTACAAACAGAAATATTTCATAATATCACTATGAAGGATTTAAGTTTCTTGATCCTTAAATGTATTTTGGTTTTCGTGGCGAAGAGCCATAGCTATGGTTCATACCTATAATTCCTATGATGTTAATATCTATAGAGGAAAATGGGAACTATGTTTGTATCGACGAGACGTCGTCTTTCATCTTAAGTTGTACACCGATGACCGTTAGCGCCACATTACGAAATACCGTATTTAAAATTCAGAAGAAATATTCTAAGGCATTCTTCAGCTTGTTTCCAAGTCAAATGACGATCTGTAATGTTTCTAATACATCTACTATAACAGTACACTTGTCTCAACCTTAAACAAATGTGTGTCATATGGCCAAGTATTAAAGTTTATATTTCAATGGGTCAAAATCTATACTTAGTCCTTTTTGTATTTTAAAAGAAACATTTCTTTGGATGATTGGTCGCGTTCCATTTTTGTGACATGTTTTTGTTGAACGAATGTTTCGAAATTTTAAATGTATTTTCGCGAGACCTTGGAAATATGGTTTGTTTTAAATCGTTGCAACAAATATTGTTAAGAGATTTCCCAAATAAGATGGTACCTAAGTACTTAAAGTTTTTGAGTAACTACTTACTCAAAACTTACAAATACTTATTTGTTCTAAGTTTTTGGCTGCACAATTGCACATGTCATGTTTACTTCGCCATATGTTTTTTGATAAATTTATATAAAAGGTAACCAAGAATTTAAAAACTTACGATTTTTCTAGTGGTACTAAACCAACTATATAATATCATATCGATCAAAATATATAGGTACCAATACCTATTCAAATCTAATACTAATACAGCATATATTAGTTTTAAATTTAAACCGGGGCATTGCTTACACAGTGAATCATTGGCCAAACCATTGTTATAATAGGAATATTATAGAGCATGTCACTTGTCAAAATCGCATGTCAAATTTCTCCTTCTACACTCAATATAACAAACATGCTCGCCAACATTACGCGTATAATAGGCAGGAAACAATAAGGTAGATGACAGCTTATATGACTGCCATAGGAGTATAATGGTGTGCTGGTTCCGTTTGGCAAGTCCGATCCGCCCATTGGCGTAGAACATGGTCGAGAAACGTCAAGGCACCCGAAGAAGTTGACAAGGAGGCAAACCTACTATCATTGACATAACTAGACTATTCGTAAACCTTATGATAGTAATAGTAGGTCTACAAATAGCTAGTGCGTTGCTGTTAGTAGACCGTTTTAGTCGAAAGTTGTAAATTGCTTTTTTTATTTGTGAATTTTTATGTTATTTCAATTTGGAAGCACGAGCTCCTTCTAAAAAGTGTACCAATATTTCTTTCATACATTTTACGTTCCTTTCTTTCCGTTGACGTCAGTCTATGAAAAATGGTGTCGAAATAGAAATAACAATCTCAGAACAATTGTTTTTCTCCTATTAGGATCGAAAGAGCTCGTGGTCCAGATTAAAACTAATTTTCAACGTCTTGTTGGTAAGAAGCTAATGTAAAACGGGCGCAGCGGTGGAAAGCGCCGAAATTTTGAAACGTAATAAGAGCCTTGGTAGAGAGTACCATTTTGTACCATTTGGTGTTGAAACTTTTCCATGGGGTCCCAGCGTGCACAAGTTTTTTGCAGAAATCGCGAAGCGTCTGGTTGACGTAACTGGTGACCGAAGAGCTGGCGGCTTCCTCGCACAACGTATCAGTATTGCGATACAACGAGGAAATGCCGCTCGCATCCTTGATACAATGCCTCAAGGGCTTATTTTAGATTTAAGGTTAGTTATAGTAATCCTCTGTTTATATTCGTTATGTATATTGTTATTTGACCTTAATTCTTAACAGCTTTACTTAGAACATTCTGAATGACTACTAAGACAAGATAATTCTAGATATGTAGTAAAAGATTTCATATCAGTTTTAATTGTCAACTGACAGATTTGGCCAACTGCTTAAGAGGCTGTCAACACCCAATGTCCTTGAAAATGATGTTACTTAAACAGTTTTTTAAGAAAGACTATTTGTTTTAGTCAAGTAAGAAAAATATATGTTCATATTAATTATATTTCTAAGACCGTGGTTGTACTCGATTGAACACAATACATGATTGAACGAAATCGGCTCGATAGAAAAGAATTGCAAAGATTGGTCTTAAAATCACAATTAAACGGTTTTATGTCTTTATTGTTTTGACTTATGGGTCTGCAATTAAAATCACAATTTCAAAACATTTATATCTAAACCGTGGTTGAGTAAAATATTACACTAATAATCCACTTTTTTTTATTTAAATATTTTTCTTATTATTCCCTTGCCCAGGCCCAGTAACATGCGTCAGTGCTATCTCATTTACTCCGATAGAAATAGACAGTGTGCGCGCTTTAGGTATTGACAGCCTCTTAAGC
This sequence comes from Cydia pomonella, assembly GCF_033807575.1. Lineage (NCBI taxonomy): Eukaryota > Metazoa > Arthropoda > Insecta > Lepidoptera > Tortricidae > Cydia > Cydia pomonella. The sequence goes on from NC_084708.1 coordinate 24,862,064, forward strand.
TCCTATTATGTAATATTAATAGCAGTTATATAACTAATTTGTTCAATATCTAGCAAAGGCACAGTCCAGTATTCTATTATTGCAAATTACACTTCTAATCTTCGATCAAACATACAAGTGTCACTCGCTAAAATTAGCCAGTCAAATATGGCCGCCATTGTGATTCAGTGGGCCGATATCTGGGTTAGCGTGGGACGCATTGTAGACAGTAGAACCGGCAGCAGGTTTGAAATCAATAGTGAATAAATATTGATTTGCATATCGGTTAGTGCGTTGGTTTAAAATCTTAAATATTAACTATTGGCCATCTTATTTGCAAAACAATATTGAATATCGACTATGTAATTTATTAGATAATACTATACTCTGTATCTTTAGGTATTTAAATAAAAGTAAATACATTTTACATTTTCGGGTAGTTATAACATTTATTACTTAACCAACCAAGTACAAAATCACCTGGATCTGTTATTGTACGACCTGACTTTAACCTGCATTATTTGATTATGTAATGTTTTCATCTACCCTCAACTGGCTTAAGGAGCCATTTGAAGGTAGATTTTGTTTACTTTTATTTAAATAAATAAAGATACAGAGTATAATGACGACCAGTTTGGCCTAGTGGGTAGTGACCCTGCCTACGAAGCTGATGGTCCCGGGTTCAAATCCTGGTAAGGGCATTTATTCGTGTGATGAGCATGGATATTTGTTCCTGAGTCATGGGTGTTTTCTATGTATTAAGTATTTATAAATATTTATATATGAGATAAAAACTTATATTAGGTATTAAATGCCTTAATCACAGGGTATAAAATTAAAACTAAACTAGCCATAAAATAAAACTACTTAAAAATTAAACTAATGTTAAATAAAACTAAAAGTAAAAGATATACTAATGAACAAATTAGTTATAAAAAGAATACCCCTTCTAAAGCCTCCGCCTGCGGCAAAGATCCCATAACGCTGGCCGCGTTACCTCTCCGTATTGCCAGGGATATACGCTATATTATATATATCGTTGTCTAAGTACCCTCAACACAAGCCTTATTGAGCTTACTGTTGGACTTGGTCAATTTGTGTAATAATGTCCTATAATATTATTTATTTATTTATTATTTATAGTGTGATAAAGGTCATATTGTTAATGTAATAATGAATTGTGTATGATGAGACCGTGCAAACAAACCGAAATATGCTGTTACTAAATATTAACTATTTGCTTCAAAGCTTCACTATACTTAGTATCAAACAAAATAACTACGTTAACATACTTTATAAAATATTTCCAGAACTATCGGTCATACGCGCCGGCTTCTTTCAATGATTCCCGTGCCATCTTAGCTAGATCGTTGTTCCATCTAATTGGGAAGTATTCCATGTTTCTCTATAAAAAATAAATTTATTTGGTTCTAACATTAACAATCGTAACTGATCATTGTTGGAACATACATCTTTGTAATAAGGTTCAAGATTGGTGTGAATTTTTTTACACACATGGTTAGTTCTTTCTAGCACTATAGGGTCAAGGGCTAGGGTTTTCATCAATTCTCTGTACGTAGGCGCTTTTCGCTACATACGGTGTTTCTCATGTTATCGGCTACAATCTGAGCGCGTGCCTCACGCTGGCACTGAATGTGTTGAGCGCCTTTGGTGGCCTTAGGCAATTTTCAGTACAAATACATATGAAAATCGAAATAGCCGCGGGAAATGACTTTGACCGTGTTCTTACTGGACTTAGGTATTTATTTAGCAATATTTGTAAACATGTTAATCACGCTATATTTAGAAGTAATTACCTTTCTAGCTTCGGGCTGTTAGTTGAAATGTCACGACAAATGAGGTCTTGTGTTAGAGATGGGTGCTGGCCGTGAACCTAACATTAATATTACTTAGCGTTTACCACTCTACTTTTGGGTACTTATATCGTAAGCAATTTAAAATCTAAAAGTACGTTAGAGTCTTATTTTGTAAGAGCTTAATAAATACTTTATATGAAAAGTATAGCAAACATGATGATGATGAAACGGCTTTTCAGTTATTGCAAAAAGTCTTCCCTTCTTAGTAAAAAAATTTGTAATGTACATGATACTTACTAAAGCCCCCGTTTAGCCTGTTCTGTTAGAATGGTAACTACGGAACCCTACACTGAGCATGGCAATTTTAATTTATTGTACTTGTATTAGCACAAAATGCCTAATAGTAATTCATCGTCAATTGTGGGAATTTTTCTCTGTCATTCAAATTACGTCTTAGTGAGAGTAAAAGAGAAATTCGGTTTTCGCGGTAGGCCCCGAGACACGCACCATCCCGACGTTGCGTTCCGTTTTGCGACGTTAGTGTGAGGTCACACTGGTGCGTTGCATTGCGTTGCATCGCGTTTTTTCGTCGCAGGCGTCCGGGCAACGTAGACGCTGCGTCGTTTAACATATTTTTTTATGACATGGCACATTAAATGCGTTGTGACGACGCGACGCACCAGCGTCCCTGGCCCTTACGTTGTATAGTTTAATAGAACTCCTTGGTGCGTTGTATTCTTTTGATCTGGGACAATCGCTAAACGAAACTTTGTAATGTGCAGTCGATTTCAAAGATATGTTTATACGTTCGTTTGTATTAAGGAAAAAAATACATATCTTTGACCGCCGTGAGGCCGTGAACTTAAATCTCTTGGCAGGCGTACAGAAACTCTCAGGCTGTGTCATCTTTGCTGTCCTCCCTGATTTAGCGAATTCCTTCATACCGTTCTACATAGTAAAACCTTTTTATTTTATTTATATTTCGAATACAATTATCATAAACAGTAATCGTCCATCATTGTTAACATTATTAATTAAAATGCAGCTATAAGTTTATGGGTCTTTTTATATACAATAAATAGTACATAAATCTAGTAGACACATTCAATAATAGTAATGTTGTTATAAATATAGATGTAAAATGACTATAATTTGTCGTGAATTAGTAATTTAATAATTATGTTTGTTATTGTAATTATAGGTAAATGTAGGTATTTTTTTTCTTTCAGTCGGCAGTACTGGTTGTCTCTGCGTAATTTAAATGTTTTCAAAACTTCACTAGTCATTATAAACTCCATAATACACTCATCATCCACCTTATAAACATTCATTGTTATCCTATAATTCCAAACACGTGGTGTTCCAAATTAACTGACAATTCTTAAACCTTATCACATCGATATAAGGTCCAACTTTGGTTAAAAGTTAGTACAGTAATAGCGGGATGCCTCCACGTGTCTAGAGAAAAAAGGCAAACCTGTTCCGCTAGGCTAGCGTAATGACTTGGGGCTGGCGGGAGGAAATATAGGCCGGGGAAGCGATTATCGATTTCATTTTTGTATGTATATTTAAAAAGTTCTGAATGTTTTTTTTTCTAAATTATCTTTAGGAGATTATTTAAAGTTTTTTCACCTAATTTTGGTTCACCTAATGTTATGTAAAGTTCTTGTTTTTCAGAAAAGACGTGATAAACATTAGCTCCCTCACCATTTTCTAAAAATACAAATGCCCGATTCGAAGAATGAGATACGATAACGATGAGTTCTGATTTAGATAAGTTCTCATTTAAATATCGTTTATATATAGTATAATTAATAGAAACAGCTCGATTTGGATAACCAATGTCATTTTGACGTTAAAAATATCGTAGATAGATCTTATTGGGATCACAGGGGAATCGAAATTAACGTCAATTTAGACATGTCGTTTAGTTATCGATCTTTTAAAGATCCTTTCAAGATCTTAAACATGTTTTAATCATTCTTCGAATCGGGCCGAAATAAATAATACCTACTTTAAAAGTTCAGTATCTTCTAATGTAATAAATTGACTGTAATCGATTTTCTGTTGCATTAATCTTAGTAAACTCAAGTTTATAATTAAAAGATAAGTAAATAAATATTATAGGACATTATTACATGAATTGACTATGTCCCACACTAAGGCTTGTGTTGTGTTAGATAGGTCAATTTCAAACTTATTTTGATTTCGTGCCGTATAAAAAGAGTAAAATAAAATGTGTCATTTGCAATAAAATTAATTTATTTAGTAAAACAATAGGTACCGGTTCAAATTGTTTCTAAGAAGTATATCATAGAAAAAACTTCGTCTAATTGGCTAGTTCAACCAACTAGAACGTGACTTCATAACGTAAATAGTGTTATTTATAATCACATAAGGTCATCACCGACTTAAACTACACATAAATCAAGTTCTTTTCTAAAAAAAGTTTTGTGTTTAATGTGCGTTGTAAGTTGTAAGTCCAGGCAAATAGGATTTAAAAAATTAAAGCACAAATTATATTCTTATTTTGAAAGCTAATAAAATATATATTTATCTTTGAGCGACATAATCAGCAGAGATTATAATACATATATTTATTTATTAGATTCACGTCTCTGCTGTAGTCAAACTTATATTAAGTGTATTAAAATTTTATGTATTATACCCACACTCCAAAAAACCTATGGATTTGGCCAAAACGGCAATCTTTGATAGAAAACGCGAATCGAAACATGAATATGGAAATAATCTTTTGACTTTTCGTAAATATACTTCATGCGTATATTTTTTTACTTTTCGATTGGCGTTCGTCACTATACGATGGTCCTTTTGGCTAGACCCCCTTTTTTAAATACTAGTACCTAACCTTTTTTAACTAGTAGTGGTAGGCCCCCAGCCCTCCAAGCCAACATGCCAATCGTTAACGTTCCGTACAGTAGCGTAGTCATCTCTCTCTATCACTCTTCCATATTAATGCGATAGTGACAGTTGCGTTTCGAAATCTCATTTTTATTATTGATACTTTATTGCACATGAAATATTAAGTACAAATGGTGGCCTTAATGCCTTAAGGCATTCTCTACCGGTCAACCACTGGGTCAAAAAGAGACGTTTGTTAGGTGCAGGCTTTGTACTTGAGAATAATTAACCGATATCACTATATTCTGTTTTTTTATTCCGTAGACTAAAATGACATTTCATGTGGTAGGTACTAAGAAATGTCATGTCTTACATATGAAACGTCATTTTAGTCTACGGAATAAAAAAACAGACCTCACCTACTATTTACAAATTAAATACGAATTAATATAATACAATTAATTCATAAACTTGAACATATACTGTGTGTGATATACTTACATAAATATCTACATATATACATTATACACGTACTTACTGTGAAACATTACTTAAATATACATTACTTACTTATCTTATCGATATCGACTTCGTCCCGCCATCCGGCTAGGCCCCGTAGCGTTAACCCCTGTACAGATATGGGTCAGCGTACCGCGTCCTGTGACGCGCTGGATAATGACTCCGATGATATAACAGGCTATTATAAGCCGTTTACAAGAAGTCACAGTAAAAATGGTATACAGTACGTAGCTTTATTGTTTATTTTAGACAACTTATTTTTAATTAATTACATAAATACTGGTGGCTATATAGGTCACTACCGAAAACGAAAAACGTTTTTATAGGCATATAGGTTGTTAGCAATTCTGCAGTATTTTTATGAGATCGTTCCTAATTTAATTTTCTCACAAACCGTGCTTGATAATATGAATAATAAAACATTTTATATGTAATTATATCCTTCTTTGCAATCCCTGCAGTCCAGCTAATTTTTACATGGAAAAAATAATGGGCCCTGAAGAGAAAGTGCCTTAAAACCTTAAGCTAGCTCATTTTACTTAAAGGAAACATTATTTTATTTTTAAAAAGAAACAAAACTGCATTCAATCATTTTTTTACAATTTGTTTGTCTAAAAATATTCCTGTGTACTAAATATTTGATTTTATCGATATTTTGTACGACAGACGAGTGTAAGACCTAATATTTATTGGAGACATTAACTGTATCCACTAGCAGAATAAAATAGTAATATATAATTAAATCAGATAATATGTTGCACCTACTTTAAAGTATTTCTAGCGTCAAGCGCTCACTGCAATTTAAATTGGCATTTGAAAGGTGTTAATAAATAAACAAGTATTAAGTGCACACGCAACGATCAACGACTCCATCGGCATGCGCACGCGTTTCTAGAGAACTCATTTTAGCACGTAGTTGAAATCATTTCGACACTGTCATTTATTGTATGTATGTAATTTCTCTCTTCTTCCTCGCGTTGTCCCGGCATATTGCCACCGCTCATGGGAGCCTGGGGTCCGCTTGACAACTAATCCCAAGATGTGGCGTAGGCACTAGTTTTTACGAAAGCGACTGCCATCTGACCTTCCAACCCAGAGGATAAACTAGGCCTTGTTGGGATTAGTCCGGTTTCCTCACGATGTTTTCCTTCACCGAAAAGCGACTGGTAAATATCAAATGATATTTCGTACATAAATTCCGAAAAACTCATTGGTACGAGCCGGGGTTTGAACCCGCGACCTCCGGATTGCAAGTCGCACGCTCTTACCGCTAGGCCACCAGCGCAATTTGTATTGTATGTAATAAAAATGAATAAATATTATAGGGACATTCTTACACAAATTGACAAGTCCCACGGTAAGCTCAAGACGGTTTGTGTTGTGGGTACTCAGATATATATAATATACAAATACTTAAATACATAGAAAACATCCATGACTCAGGAACAAATACCTGTGCTCATCACACAAATACATGCCCTTACCGGGATTCGAATCCAGGACCATCGGCTGCATAGGCAGGGTCACTACCCACTAGGCCACACCGGTAATTGAAACTACAAAGTGTACGTGTATACATTCACATATATAATATACGATTATCTAACTAACGCAAATGTATATTATATAATTGATTAACATTAGCAATTAAATCAGCCTTTAAGTTATAAAGACGTAGGATCGCTGGAAGTCACAAGAGTATGATTACTTAATATTTAAGCAATTGAAGATAAAGCAAAAACCGTAGTCAGACAAACCAGATTTCTGACAAGGAAAGGTACCCAACTGTCCGTTTCCGATTCGATTTATATTTATATGTTATAGATTAGTCTAAAATAACAGACACGTATTTTTTTTTAGCTGCCCAAACTCAACCTACTAAAAAATTACTACATCTTCTAACTCCTATAGAAAGTGATGCTCAAGCAACTTGCTAGTTAATGGCTGGTTTGAGTATATGTTTGAGAGCAGGAAAAAATTATGAGCTCGTGTTTTGTTATATCGGCTGAAACTAATTTTTCCTAAAAAAATCGACATTCGAAGTTTTATAACATCTTATCGCTAAAGATACACATAAAGACGGGTGTTTTTTTTAGGAAGTTTAAGCAGAAATAAAAAAAACACGTATTCATTATTTTTTCCTGTTCTCAAACATATACTCAAAAAAGCCATTAACTAGCAAGTGGCTTGAGCATCACTTTCTATAGGAGTTAGAAGATTTAGTAACTTTTTAGTACTTTGGAGGACAATTTCTCCCAATAGGTTGAGTTTGGGCAGCTAAAAAAAAATACGTGTCCGTTATTTTAGTCTACTCTATAACATGTATAAATATAAATCAAATCGGAACCGGACAGTTGGGTACCTTTCCTTGTAAGTCCCACGGTAAGCTCAAGAAGGCTTGTGTTGTGGGTACCCAGACAACGATATATATAATATACAAATACTTAAATACATAGAAAACATCCATGACTCAGGAACAAACAAGCTAAAAAAATACGTGTCCGTTATTTTAGACTACTACATATATTGTCAGTAATACTCGTAGTAGAATACAAAAAACCTACTTATCGTCTTTGTTATTATCATACCTACTAGCTACTAGCATAATAATATAAAATATGATTTTTCTGCCTACACTTCAACTAGGTACATATAAAACACAGGTTTTATATAGAAAAAAAAACGACGAAATAAATAACTATGTATTACAGCTTATTGAGTTTATTAACAGTTTGACGATCGGCTTGGCCTAGTGGGTAGTGACCCTGCCTACGAAGCTGATGGTCCCGGATTCAAATCCTGGTATGGGCATTTATTCGTGTGATGAGCATGGATATTTGTTCTTGAGTCATGGGTGTTTACTATGTATTTAAGTATTTATAAATATTTATATATTATATATATCGTTGTCTAAGTACCCTCAACACAAGCCTTATTGAGCTTACTGTGGGACTTAGTCAATTTGTGTAATAATGTCCTATAATAATAATAAAAAAAACACTGACCTGTGCAATTAATGATACAATGTTGTAACCTACGTAATTCCTTTCTAACGACAACAAAGCATTTAAACAGTTACAATTGTTACAAAACTGAGCTCGATACAAATTTCACAATTACATATTCAACATTGTATTTGTGAGACCATAGACTTCGCTATCTAGTCATCGGCAAACAAAGATATCTTGTAGATGGCAGCTACTGATATACTAAGGTACAGTCGACATTGATAGCAGCCGATGCAACGTGCCAAAAGTTTCTCTTATCCTCTAACTTCTTGCAAATAAAAATATGGTGTCACGTTCAATGTGAATCAAACGTACAGTCAAGGTATTAAATATCGATACGGACAAAGTGGCAAAAATATGTATACACGATCGTATTGCCTACATGTTAAGGTACATATTTTAGTCACATTGTCCGTATTTGTGTCCGTAGTTGTCGTGAATCAACTATATTTTCCAATTCTTCCACACTCAAACCCCCTTATTCATCAACGTCTACTAATGTTGACAAGCCGCTAATAATCGTTTGTCCCTTTCCGACGTATCGGTATGATGGAAAGGGACAAACGATTATTAGCGGCTTGTCAACTTTAGTAGACGTTTATGAATAAGGCGGTTATTGTCTCTCCTTTTGTACCTAAGGCTATTGGTATTTAGATATTTATACAGTTATGTCTATGACGCATAGTTTCATACTACTACCGTTGCTGACTGTATCTACTGGAGCGCAGTAAATCAAGTGTGAAAGTACTAACTGACCTACTGTTTGTAAGGAACTGGTTTAGTTTGGACTGTTGTCGTTTATTTGTTACGTCATTTTGATCGTGTTTTGTTATAATACAGCTTTTTGTTCTTGTTAAATTAGTGGTTGATATAATTGCTACATATTTCTATAGAGCCCTTCATATATAAATTGTTAGACCTAATCTTAAGAGAGTTTTAAGAAAACGTATGTAGTTAAAAAAAAGTTAATCGATGTCAGATTTGTGACTACAATTAAACATGATATCTTTATAGGATATTTTTTGATCTTTTGTTATGTTGTAATATCGCTTACAGTTTATAAAATTACCACCAAAACTAAGTTTCTATTGAAATTTAATGCTTACAAGGAAAGGTACCCAACTGTCCGGTTCCGATTTGATTTATATTTATATATGTTATAGTGTAGTCTAAAATAACAGACACGTATTTTTTTTAGCTGCCCAAACTCAACCTATTAGGAGAAATTGTCCTCCAAAGTACTAAAAAATTACTAAATCTTCTAACTCCTATAAAAAGTGATGCTCCAGCAAGTTGCTAGTTAATGGCTGGTTTGAGTATATGTTTGAAAGCAGCAAAAAATAATGAGCACGTGTTTTGTTATATCGGCTAAAACTCATTTTTTCCTAAAAAAAATCGACATTCGAAGTTTTATAATATCTTATCGCTAAAGTTTCATAAAGTACAATTTCATAAAGACGGGTGTTTTTTTAGGAAAACTTAAGTTTAAGCCGATATAACAAAACACGTGTACATAATTTTTTCCTGTTCTCAAACATATACTCAAACAAGCCATTAACTAGCAAGTTGCTTGAGCATCACCTTCTATAGGAGTTAGAAGATTTAGTAACTTTTTAGTACTTTAAAGGACAATTTCTCCCAATAGGTTGAGTTTGGGCAGCTAAAAAAAAATACGTGTCCGTTATTTTAGACTACTCTATAAAATATATAAATATAAATCAAATCGGAACCGGACAGTTGGGTACCTTTCCTTGTTAGTTATCGTAACAAAACTGACATTGATTAACTTTTCTTAACAACTCACCTTTTCTTAAAACTCCCTTAAGATTAGGTCTATTAATACATGAAAAGCTCCACAGAAATATGTAGTAATTATATCAACCTCTAATTTAACAAGAAGCTCTATGTATAAAACACGATCAAAATGACGTACACTATTTACTGAAAACTCCATTAAATACGTTTTAAAACACAACATTTTTTAAGTCAGTTTTTTTATAACATATAAGTAAAATTATAACTCGCTTATTATTTATTTCATGTTTCTTCGTTTATATACTTACTTCAAAATTATTTTGCAACCGTATCCCAATCTTGCTAAAATATTCAACAACTCAAAGCAATAATGTACCTGCCTAAAACATTAATTAGTATTTCAGTTCACAAGAAAACCTTCTAAACTACGAATTTCAATACAATTCTTAAAGTTTTCGTGTTATAAAACCGTCAGTTCTTTATCAAATTGCCGTATGAATTACTAACAATAACGCAGTACCAAACTCATGAAGTCTTTCATCCTACCATTAGTTCCACATCAAATCAACACTTACTACTTGACTTCTCAAAACATCTTACATTCCTCGACAGACTAATTTCAAATTGTACCGTAATCATTAACAATTAAGGTTGAAATTAGGATTAAGCTTCCTAGTGCCATAAGACTTTTAAACACCACGTTTAAAATGAACTTATATATTTTTAAACATTTATTTTAAATTGTACCTTCAAGATTCAACTTTAAGGTTGAATTTAGGGTGGAGTTTCTGGTGTTATAAGTATTTTTGAAGAACACACGTGTCTTCTTTGCGAAGCTTCCTTCCGAATAGAACAATGTGCGGCATTGGGTCCGGCATTGGCATCACCTTCGGCAGTTCCTCTCATACAATTCGGTGAACATGTATAAGGGAGTTTAATAAAAATGTTTACGTGTGAAGTTATTTGATGTTTGGAATTATGTTGGTACGTCGCCAATAGATATATCGGAGCTGCTAAGGTGTAAACAAATATCTGAACAAATATCTGATGAAAGACTTTCAGATATTTTTGAGCATCTTGGCTGCTCCGTTATATCTGATGGCGACTGCGGTAGCACGTACGAATAAAATGAACATGATTATTTTGTAAATATTGTTACGTCTGCCATTGTCAGCAGAAAAACGGAATGATTTGACATAATGTTGCTGTGACCTATTTATGATGTTCGAATAAATAATAAATACATATTAGGCAACATCTAACACAGATCAACTTAGCCGCAAGCTAAGCAAAGCTTGTACTATGGGTACTTATACATATACATAGAAAACACCTATGACTGAGGAATAAATATCTGCTTCATCGCACAAATAAATGCCCTTACCGAGATTCGATTCACTACACACTAGGCCAGACTGGTCATCAGATTCGTCATATTTCGTATGTGGGTTAAAATATGCGTCATAATTCAATATTTTATTAATATTACTAAAACGTTATGAGTGTTTTGTCTATACAGTACAAATATTTTTAACGTAAATTTGTAGTAATTCTCGTAATAAATTTAACTTTTATCACCGAAGGTTAGGTATAGAATAAATTATTATTTATAATACGTCATGTTTATTTATGACACAATAAAATGAGACATTTAATATTTCTAAAGAAACATGCAGCTTTCATAGAAGCTGTTTATTACAAACACCAATGCAAATACTTTAAACACAAGAAAATTGAGACAATTATATCACTGTCAGTTACAATAAAGTCTACGCATATGCCCATTAGGTATATTATTCCTTGCTGCATTAAACGCAGTGTAATGCCAGTGTATAGCCATTAGCAATACCTTGCCAATCAATTTGAGGCCATGTCATTAATAATGGGAAAGTCGAGAGTTTGCCTTAGCTCAATAATTTTCTCGAAGAAAGTGAGCTAATCGCGATTCAGGTGCGGTTTGAGGTGTGAAACCTCATTTTGGTTATTGACTTATTTGATCGATGTTTGAACCTTAAGAGGCTGTCAACACCCAATGTCCTTGAAATTGATGTTACTTAAACAGTTTTTTAAGAAAGACTATTTGTTTTAGTCAAGTAAGAAAAATATATGTTCATATTAATTATATTTCAAAGACCGTGGTTGTACTCGATACATGATTGAACGAAATCGGCTCGATAGAAAATAATTGCAAAGATTGGTCTTAAAATCACAATTAAACGGTTCTATGTCTTTATTGTTTTGACTTATGGGTCTGCAATTAAAATCACAATTTCAAAACATTTATATCTAAACCGCTGTTGAGTAAAATATTACACTAATAATCCACTTTTTTTATTTAAATATTTTTCTTATTATTCCCTTGCCCAGCCCCAGTAACATGCGACCGTGCTATCTCATTTACTCCGATACAAATAGACAGTGTGCGCGCTTTAGGTATTGACAGCCTGTTAAGCAAGCATACGAGTAAAGAAACGCTTTAAAGGTTTTGTATTTACCTAAATAAAGACTGCGTGGATATATTTTTTTATTATATAGGAGGTAAACGAATAGACGAATCGCCTGATGGTAAGCGATTACCGCCACCTATGGACGACCGCAACACCAGAGGGGTAATAAGCACGTTGTCGGTGTTTGAGATGGAGTACGCTCTATATGTAGATTTATTGGTCTCTTTGGCTCTGTGTAACCCGTTGAATATGAAACAAAACTTATGTAACTGAAGATATAATAGTATCTTACGATACGCGATACGAACGCAAAAAGTAGGAAATTCGCAACGAGTGACAAATTACCTTTTTGCACGTATATTTTACGACGTTTTATAGTACAGTCAGCATCAAAAGTAGCGGATCAAATAACGCTTCATAAGTATCTACCATTCTGTAACAGCGTAACAAAAAGTTATGTCTTTAATATAGAACAACTAAGACTGTAAAAGATATATTTTTGAACGCGAATTTTAGAAAATTATCTACATTTGGAAAAGTTATACGGAATATCAGATACTTTTGGCGCGTTATTTCATCCGCTACTTTTGATGCTGACTGTACATATGGCCTTTTAAAATTTCGACATAATACGCACGTATAGTATTAGTTACTGCACTAGGGCGGTAAAGTAGCACTATATGTATTGTAAAAACTTATAATCCACTTCTTTTATTCCTTATTATTTACAAAGACGACAAGTTTTTTTCATTCTTTGTTCATCCTTAAAAAATACTGACTGACTAATAATTTATAAGTAATTATTGTCAAGTCATCAACTATCTACAGGTATAGGCTGATCTCATAATAATTCCCATAACATATATCATATATATCTCATAAGGACTAAAACGTCTTAGGTAACCGTATACAGGCAAAATTATCTGCAATAATAGAGAGTGGGTGGTGGGACTTACCTACCCGACTATGTCAAAAATATGTGTACAAGATTCGCCTTATTGCAATGTAGTAAGGTTCAAGATTGTTGATATAATTTTGATGTCATGTGACTGAGATATTTCCTTAACTGACTCATCAAAGTTACAAAATTCTTGGATTAAAACGTTCTGGTTAGTAAGTTAGTAACTTCAGGCTTCGTAAAAAAACTGGAACAAGTTTTAATGGCCTTACGGTTTTAAACTAAAGTTGAATGTCTTGTGAATATTATTACTTACTTACTACTCTGGCGCAGCGACCCAAAGTGTGTCTTGGCCTCCAACACTACTGCTCGCCACTGATCCCGGACCTGTGCAGTTTCTCGCCAGTCTTCAACCTGGAGCTCGCGTAGATCCGTGTCCACCACATCCGCCCATCGATACCTAGGTCGACCGGCCGAATATTATTCCAAAATGAGAAATGTTCTCGGGAAGAATAAAAATCGTGACAAAATGTGACGGGGCCGCGGTGTCAGCATGGTTGCATTTTTATCGCTAGTCACTATAATAATAAATTTCTTTATTTCAGACTTTTGTTGTCCATAAACTTAGTAGTATTACACGAACTTACAACTATGTTAGTAAAAATACAATATGTGAATTAAAATTAAACTTACATGTACTTATAAATATTCTGTATATCATCTGGACTCTAAATGAATAGAGTTCCAGTGTTTTATAATTTTACTGGCCGGATCAGACATAACAGCGATCAGTACCCCTAGTGTAAATTTGATCGACATCATAACGTGACGAACGCGTTTGCGTTAAGTCTCATTTTGTATAGGATTTTGAGTTTCCAAAACGTCCCGCTTGGCGCGCTCTTTCTAAATCCAATACAAAATGAGACTAAACGCAAACGCGTACGTCACATTTCGAAATCGAATTTATTTACACTATGGGTACAGGAGACTGTTCGGACTGCCGCACATGCCTGTCACTTTCGCACTTACATATTTGTTAGAACGTGACAAGCATGGTGACAGGCGATAAAAAAGTGGCAGTGAAACCGCCGCTGAAAACATATACTCGTTTTATTGACACCGAAGGTTGCAGATAAACCAGTAATTTTGCTGCTTTTATCTACTACATTTATGTGATTCAACCTCAAATCTTAAAATATAGTAGGTAACTTTTTATATATTTCAATATAGGGTAACATAATGGACCGCTTTATGTTTAAATTTTATTTATTATTTTATTATAAAAAAAAAGCAGTGGTGGCCGAGTGGATATGACGTCAGACTTTCAATCCGGAGGTCGCGGGTTCAAATCCTGGCTCGTACCAATGAGTTTTTCGGAACTTATGTACGAAATATCATTTGATATTTACCACTAGCTTTTCGGTGAAGGAAAACATCGTGAGGAAACCTGCAATACATCTGCGAAGAAATTCAAAGGTGTATGTGAAGTCCCCAATCCGCATCGGGCTAGCGTGGGGACTATAGCCCGAGCCCTCTCGCACATAAGAGGAGGCCTGTGCCCAGCAGTGGGACGTATATAGGCTGAATTATTATTATTTTATATATTATATTAAAAAAACATATCGTTTTAACTTAGCTAATACAACTCGCAAGGACACTCATACTTCCAAGCATCCAAGGTAATAATATGTCGCAACATCCGTAAGCCGTTTAGTTCAACATATATAGTTATATATCTACCACAAAACCAGCCAATACCGGATGATTCTCACGTATCAATCACTCCATCTTTCTAGAAACAAGACACTTGAATGAATAAGAAATAATTCAGCCTGTATACGTCCCAATGCTGGGCACAGGTCTCTTGTCATGCGCGGAGGGTTAGGCTATACACCGTCTTTTTATTGAATTCCGTTAACTCCGGGGTATGGGTAAGTACACTAAGTACGTTTAACTCGTTTAACGAAACTAAATGGCATTGTTAAATTTACAAAAAATATTTTTTTTATATTTATTTATATTTTTATTAAAAGTAGTTAAATGTTCAACCAAACAATTGAAAACTGTGACAAATCAATGTCATATCAAACATCAATCATCCGAAATAGTGCTTAGGTTTAGTAGCAAATATACACACTCGTACTAAACACTTATCAATATGTGAACAGGCCCTAAGGCAAGTGTATACGCTCGTAAGGTACTTTTAAAATAAATATAAATTATTGATTATCTCCGAAATGAAGTTGATTAGAATACCGGTGTCTTTGAGAAAGTTACTTAATTTACAGTACATATGGTGCTACTTTACCGCACTAGTGCGAAAATTAGCATATTACGTTACTGTGTCGAACATTTAAAGGGTCATATGTACTGTAAAACGTTGTACGATATGCGAATAGATAATTCGTAACTCGTGTCGATTAAAAACACTCCCTTTGGTCGTGTTTTAATTTATCGCCACTCGTTTCGGATTTCCTATTTTTCGCACTTGTATCGTAATGTACTATTAAGCTCAGGAATGTACCCTTGAAATTAACAGAAGTAAAAAAAAACACGTTATATAATAGATATTAGGGCTATACCAGATGATTCTCACCTAGTCTCACTCGTACCATATCTATAAGAAACAAAAGACAAATATTGGCAGAAAATACTCGAGAGTTATGCTCTTTTGGAATCGGGAAAGCTATCCATTTTGACGATAGACGTCAATTACCACTGAATAGCCTCTGATGAAGCTGTAATAAGCAAAGGTGATAACAACCAGGCTTTCACCCCACCATTGTCTCTTCAAGTTACGTATTCTAATCTGCTATAGAAAGTAACGATTGTATAGTATTGACGAGATAATCTAAACATTTATCAACATCTCGTTGTCTTATTGTTATCAGAGATTATTGTTACAGTTTCTATGATGACGCATTCATTCTCGACTTGAATTCCATAACGTCCGATATTGTCCGACCCAATAGTATTTTCAACATAGTTACAATAAATATTCTCGCTTTCATTTATCCAGAACAGCGGCGGTATCATGGTTCCATTTTTAGCACTTGTCACTATGTCCGTCACTATCGCGCTTACATACTTGTTAGAACGTGACAGGTATGGTGACAAAAGACAATGAGCCGACCATCTTAGCCCTACAGAATGTATACATGTCCAGCGGTTATAGCACAGTGGCATTTTTATCACTGGTCACTACGCCTGTCACTTTCTAACATATATGTAAGTGCGAAAGTGACAAGCTTAGTGACAAGTGATAAAAATGCGACCGTGCTACTATAGCCGCTGCTATAAATAATTAATAAATATAAATTTATTATAGGACATTATTACACAAATTAACTATATAACTAGTAGTTTTCTGGAACAGAGACCTCGCGACACAAACGTATATGTTATTAATCCATAACTTTTCAACTATCCATAGTACACCCCTATTTAACTTGAATACCTGAATTAATGTTCAAAAAAGTGATCTGTTCAGACTAGTACTTATAGTCCATGAAATATTGGCAATCATATGTTAGACTTTTCCTAAAAGTTTTTTTACCGAGGCAAGGTCTAAGTGGGCTGATAGCTTTAATCATTGGCTTATTTTTTGTAAACGTATCACATTTCAAACTACCATTTTCTTTACCACTTCCGAGCGTTGTGGTTAGATTTATGGCTTGTTGGGAACCAGATGAAAGTTTCTACTACCTAGTTAATAACTTCCTATGGTACTGCGTCGCTTATTTACTTAGGAATTGAGTTGCAGTCTGTAAATTACATTTAAACGTTCAAACGATGCTTTGTTATCTTCATACTCACAATAGGGAAATGCATGCTGTTATATATCTGATGCTTCCGATTTGGTTGCTTAACTCGCTTCGATTTCACTTAGAGCTCAATAAACAATTTAAAGTGTTTTCAATCTTTGCAGAAAGTGTATTGGGTATGTTCCAATTTTCATTCTCGGCATCGCTGTACCATTTCTAAGACTTAAAAAAACTAATTTGGTTCTACTAGAATATGGCTTTTTCATGAATTTTCTTTGTGCGCTAACAGGGACAACATAATAAACAAAGATAATATGAAATTTTGGTGTTTCTTCTAAACAGAAATTATTCGAGAATCTAGTGAATTCTTTCTAAAAAAAAACCATTGGTTTTGCAAGTATTTTTTTGACAACGCCAAACTTGGCTGCTTACTTGGCTGGTGCGATGACTCAAAATGAGTCACAACGCGAAACCATCAACCAATTTCTACCCTTCATATTACCTTCAGGATTCTTTAATGTCTATCCTAACATGGATTTTTTTTTGTTTCAGCCTTGGTCCTTTCGAGGCGGTGACGGGGGGCGAGATGGTATCCCGGCGGCGTATCCTGTCGCGTTCGCGCGACGACCTCACCCAGGCCATCTCCAACCAGATGGAGGAGGAAGAAGACGTGTGGTATCAGAAGGACAAACTTTATAAGGTAAGGTACCATACCTATAAGTATAGAGTGGAAGGTGTAGCCTGTCGCGTACGTGCGACAATCTCAACCAGGCCATCTCCAACCAGTTGAAGGAGGAAGAAGGCATGTGGTATCAAAAGGACAAACTTTATAAGGTAAGGTACCATACCTATAAGTATAGAGTGGAAGGGGTAGCCTGTCGCTTTCGAGCCACGACCTCACCCAGGCCATCTCCAACCAGATGGAGGACGAAGTAGATGTGTGGTACCAGAAGGAGAAACTTTATAAGGTAAGGTACCATATCTATAATTATAGGAAAAAAAATTGAGTGGTGGATATCGTTCGCGGTCTCAATTACAAAATTCTTTATTTGTAAGACATTTTTATCGCCTATCACCATGCTTGTCGCATTCTAACGAAAATAACGGGCATAGTGCCAGGCGATAAAAATAGAGCCATGCTGTAGGGCTAAGATGGTCGGCTCTTTATCATTTGTCACCATGCCTGTCACGCTCTAACGAGTATGTAAGTGCAAAAGTGACGGGCATAGTGACAAGTGATAAAAATGGAACCATGCTGCCACTGCTGCTATCGCTCCATTGCTTAATAATTTTATTCTACAGTAAATAAATGTTATGGTTGTAAAACGATTTATAAAACGGATAATGCCAATACTTTTATTGCCTGAAATAAATGGTTTCTATATACAAAACAATTAAAAGATGAATAGTTTCGTAGAAGTCAATAACATCAACATACAATATTATTTAAACAATAAAAAATGTGTGTCATGACAAAACGGAACCATAAAAACCTATTAACTATGAAAAAGGTCACATAATATGAAAATAAATAAACGGAGAATACAATGCACTGATAATTAGAGTTTAAACTCCGATTTTAAATTCTATGAAGCTGTCGTACCTATATAATCTGTCAATACTATAAATAAATACATATTATAGGACATTATTACACAAATTGACTAAGTCCCACAGTAAGCTCAATAAGGCTTGTGTTGAGAGTACTTAGACAACGATATATATAATTAAATTAAATTAATTTATTTTAATATAGTTTATGTCGTTCTTGTATCGTTCATAATTAATGTATTGCTTGTTAGTAGTATATTTTGTTTGTAAATTGTAAATAGTACAGATCTTAGTATTAGTTATTAATAATCACGGAAGAGCGGTGCCTCCCAACACAGGCAATATTGCATACCGGGAGACACCATCCCCTAAATTATATGAATTGTATTTCATGAAATAAAGAATTTTGTATTTTTGTATTTTTTTTTTTAATATATAAATATTTATAAATACTATAACTTAACGTTTTGTATTTGCCTCCCAATTTGTTGTTGTGTTTTGTTGTTGTTGATATGCAAAACCGTTTGTGACAACCGGCGTCTTTTCTACGGACATGTTAACGATTTAGATACATTTTTATATAAGTTAAATCATACAAATTTAAAAATCTAGGAGGTTTTAAAATGCAGGTAAGGATAAAGTGAGAAAATTAGGGTTCAAAGTTTATTTTTTGGTGTACACAGCAAATTCACGTGACCAAAACTTATAATAAAAAACGTTTTTGAGCCATACTTGTTGATAGAATTTTTATTGCTAATATTTATGACATAAAATGTCAGAAATTTTGCAAAATTGAACCCTATGTCTTTGAAATAAATTTCAAAATCAGGTGGGAAATATATTCCCTCAGTCTAATAAAGCCTTAACGGAGTAGCAAAGAAATGTTTATCTAGTAATGACCGTGAAAAATCGTATTAACCTCCAACTAAATTGAAGGACAATCCTGTCCTTTGGCTTACTATCAAGTAATCATCATTCAAAACTTTTTTACCTATCTTCGGCAAAAATTCACCTATCTTCAACAAAAATTCACCTATCTTCGGCAGTTTGTAACAAACCCAGCAACACCACGAAACTATACTAAATATACTAATCATGTCGACTTTCTACGCATCAATCAATTTATTGAAGCGATGTTCACGGTTCGCTACTCTTCTAATAACTTAACCACTTGGAAGAAAAACAGCTTAAATGCCTATAAACGTCATATAATATGCGACGTTTCAATAGGACGTTATGTCAGTAAACATGGCGCTTGTCAAAGATCACTACACCTTAATAGAACACATACAAAGACTCATAATCACCACATATTGGCGCTCTCATGCCTAATTTTCATTTAGCGCTCAGTTGCATGCCAACCGGAAAGCAGTTTTTCTAAAGGTTTTTTTAAACTGAATTACTAAAGGTAGACTTCTAAAAACCATACAATTCGCTAGTAAGATACTGTCTGCATATCGCGCGACTTCAAAATATCAAGCTCTATCTAACATATGTATTCGCCCGCGTTTTTTATTCGTGCAATACTACAGTCTATACAAAAAAAATGTTGAAGGGTGTGTGTCAAAATATGAGTTTGAGTTTTTAAACATAATATAGGTAAAAAACTCTTAATTAACTAGCAATTTGCTTTAAAACAACTTTCTACAGAGTTATGTATGGCTTATAAAATAAATAAGATTAAAAAAAAAAAAAAACTTTCTACAGAAATTAGAGAGTTTATAGTCACTCTTCAGTACTTTAGGAGAATCTCTCCTAATAGGTTAAGTTGAGACAGCTAAAAAAAATACGTATCTGTTATTTTTAATTACTCTTTAACTTATATCAAAATAAATTGAATCGGAGCCAGACAGTTGGGTGTCTTTCCTTGTGAGTCAGACTTCATGGCAGTACCTTTACGCCTACATGCGGCGCCGTATCATATAACGGAGTCTGTTGTTAGTAATCTTTGGTTATCGTATTATGTCAATGTATTGGAGAAATCTTGCGGTGGCGTTGTTCTCTTGTTGTTCGGTGGACCGGAGAGATAGCAGATTGGTGACGATGTCGAAAAGACGGGAAATTGGAGCGTAAACGTATGATCGTTAGACTTGCAGTATTTCACTATGTATACAGTGCGTGTTTACATAGTGAAATTAAAATACTAAACAATGTAGGTATTTTCTTAGATGCTTGAACAACTTTAAGCAAATTCACTGGTCTCTCTCTCTCTATTTGTGTTTTTTTAATTCAAATCTTAAGCACTGTTAATAAAATTAAGCCGTTTAAACAATAACTCAATCTTTAAAAAAAACATTTTTTCATTTCCGTGCCTAGATGTAGATATTGATATAGGTAACTTTTCTAATTAATAAAACACCAAAAAAGTTACTTTTGAGTCTAAAAAAGTTTGTTTGCTAAATTTTCTATGTCAAAAGCAGTGTTTACGTAATTTTCATAAACTTAATGCGCAATCAATTGCAACTGACTCAACTGAGTTATCCAATAACAAAGGACTGTAAAGTTTCGTATGTCTTAATAAATTTAAACAATCATTTACCATTATGTTTAATAACGTGTCGCTTCGTGTGACCTCAATAATAAGTTAAAAACACATTTGTCTCAAACGCAGTCATGTCTTCAGAATATGTCGCCATTCTTCAAAACCGAAAACAAGTATTTAAGATTTTAAAGTAAAAACAAACTTATCCCAACTCATGTCTTGAGAATTTCCTTCATTCATCAAACTGAATACGATTAATGAATAGAATATTAAACACAAAATTAGCAAATTAAGGATGTTGTACATAAATCAATTTATTTTTAATGTTATTGGACATGTTTACCGATCGCAAGGCCGTATGATATTCACACATATATTTGGACCCGTAGTTGACTTGACCTCTCCATACGGGTCGTTAGAATCCACGAGAAAAGGCAAACAACTTTTTATAACAGAATTATATTGCCCAAGCAAAAGGTTACGGGTCATTTTGGACTTCATTAATTGATAATTTGACGTTGAAATATTCGCCAACGGCGAAGATGTTCACAAATAAGGTTACTGACATTTTAGATTTTTTAACATCGGTTATATTTTGAAGAAATCACAACCATTACATTTTCGGTAGAGGTACTATTAAAGTCAGTAGTCTGTTGTTGTTTTTTACAAGGTGTTAAGAGGCTGTCTATAACTAAAGCACGCACACTGTCTATTTGTATCGGAGTAAATGAGATAGCACTGTCGCATGTTACTGGGCCTGGGCAAGGGAATAATAAGAAAAATATTTAAATAAAAAAAAGTGGATTATTAGTGTGATATTTTACTCAACAGCGGTTTAGATATAAATGTTTTGAAATTGTTATTTTAATTGCAGACCCATAAGTCAAAACAATAAAGACATAAAACCGTTTAATTGTGATTTTAAGGCCAATTTTTGCAATTATTTTCTATCGAGCCGATTTCGTTCAATCGTGTATCGAGTACAACCACGGTCTTTGAAATATAATTAATATGAACATATATTTTTCTTACTTGACTAAAACAAATAGTCTTTCTTAAAAAACTGTTTAAGTAACATCAATTTCAAGGACATTGGGTGTTGACAGCCTCTTAAGTATTTCATTTCTGGGTAAAACATGGACCCTGTTAGGGTATAGCTATCTTATAATTACATTAATATGTGTTGCAAATAATATTAAAAAGATTACTATCAATATTAGCTTTGATAAAAAAAAAATTGTCAAATTAAAAAAATAAGTCTAATCTTGAAATATAATTCTAGTGGTATGACGACATATCGGAACATGCTTGTAATATAATCTACCAGAATATAATTAGAGACTTGCCTCTCCCATATTATTTAATTGTTCCGCGTGTTCACTATTTCCCTACCCTTTGTCTCTGGCTACGTTTTTGCAATCGTTTCCGACTGTCTACAGTTATTAAGGACGTGAGAACTATTGTACAATGCACTGATGTTGCTTACCGCGTTACATTTACTACAGACATCTTTATCGATAAATTGCCTTGTTCAATTTCCATTGCTACTTTATCTTCATTTGTTTTACTATCTTGTGCAATATTAGCAGCAATGAAACATTTTCTCTTTTCATTCTTACTTACATTGCCAATTTTCTAATCAGAATCTCCGTCGCTTTTATTATTAACGTGACTTATGATACTAACAGTGAAAGTTAACGTAGTGACGTTTCTTAAAACGTCTTCAGTATAATAATCGTGACTTATTTTTAATACGTCACCGACAACAATGGCTGTCTCACTCACATCAATGCAAAATTGGTGGAACGAATCCACAATAGCTGCCCTGTTGACATACGATTTTAATCTCCGTAATTTTTCCTTCAAGTTAAAATAACATTTAAAATGCAATTGGAAATAAACGCTCAACAAGTATTCACAGACAGTGAAAAAATGAAACAGGTATTTAGGCGTTCCACTTGTAAGCCCGCGTTGATTATTGACAAAAAACTAAAAAGCGTCGAAAATTAATTTGGATTCGTATCGATTTTAAATTTTATGCCTAATAAAATGACAGGCCTGATTGGAATCCATAATATTGAGATCATCGAGTTTAATAGACATGATTAACCTCCTGACGACCGGGTTCCAAAGCCAGCTTAAATTGAACTCTGTGAAATTAAAAGAGCAAAACTGAATTTAGGTCTATGTACGTGTAGATGACGGTAGTCAGGAGATTAAATGATAAACAGGAAGCAAATTCAAACTCAAAAGCATTGTTGACCATTAACCGCTACTTAGTCGTCTGTTTGCAAATAACGACTCGTGACCAGCTGTCAATCGCAGAAGCCGGTCAACTCTGACCCATTGATCGACTTCGTGACCGAGGAATAACAATCTGACCATTACAGTACGGAAACCAGCCATTACAATACCAGCATAACATGAACTTACAGTTGAATGAATTCACTTTATCTACAGATCATTCTCTAAATAGGTCTAGATGTTTGACGTTTGGCCTTAGTGCCAATTATTGGCTATTATGGTTTAGGATTTAATATTTAGAGTACGAGCAGGTATACAATACGAGGCATGTTTATAATTAAATTAGGAACAGTCAATTGCTGACTTGCTCAAGGCCCGTGATCAGACTTCATTTGTTAAAATACTTTGAATTATAGTATCCTTAAGCTATGCACCCGGAACTTGCTATTCTTCAAAAAGTCAAGTGGATAAAAAAATAATTACAGCGACAGGTCATTATTCTCTCCAAGAATTGCCGGACACAAAGTCAATCGGTAAGGTCACTGCACCGATTGACAATGAGGGCTAAATGACACTTCATTTTCTGCAAATCATTTTCTTGTTTGATTTGAATCGATTCGGATGAGGGGCTTTAACGAGGGTACGAGTATACGCGGCGTGATGATTTGTCGATTTGGTAAAATATTCACATATGTTCATTTTAAAATTTAGCTTGTTAAAGTATATTAAAATATGCGGTTTCCGTCTTCTAATTATATTCGTAAGGTATTATTTCTAATGAATGCCTATCAGACAGGTACTTCAGATTTACCCGATCACGGCAAGGGCAAATTTCTGCATGCAAGAGGTGGGTGTGTTTGATTCGTGTCTTCCACCGTGTCGAGATTACTGATGAGCCAATTTTGATTAAAGCCTATTGATGGTTGGCATGGTTACATTTTGAACCAAATAAGAGAAATGATAACACTTAAGCAGATAATTGATTGTAAAAGAGAGTCAAAGTCAAAGAACAAAACGTGCTCCTTAGTTTGACATCTAAAACAGATGGCGCTGTATTGCGCCATATGTTTTGCGGTCACCGAATTGACAAAAGTTAACTTTTGAAAATCAGAGCTAAGTTCCGCAGAATATATGGAGTTGTACAGTAGTGTACAGCGCCATCTCGTATACTTGTTAAATTCGAAGCACGAAATTGTCTTAGATTTTACACATCTTAATCAATGTATCTTAATTGTTTAATAAATTACCTAATTCAATAAGAAAATCTGAAATGCCTCTATCTAATAAACATTTATTGGAATTTTTGTTACATAATGCTTTTTACTCTTTAAATTAGTATTTTGACCATATGCCGCATATTTATTAAATTTAGTATAAATAATATTAATTTTATTTATGAATATAAGATTTGCATATCCATTAGCTGGCTGAATACACTGTTCTTTGAAATGTATTTGACAACTTGACTGTATTCTAGCAAATAAATGATTTCATATTTGATCTTTGTTGTAGGTAATTATTTCATTCAACATTCTAGTACTTCTAGTATTAGGACGGTTGTATGCTAGAGGAAACGTTAAATTGTTATAAAACGAACATGGTAAAGAATCTTGATAAGATTTCCCAGTCTTACCAAAGGGCAAGACCTACGCTAATTTGCCTAGTATGTCAGACCATGCAGAATGTTGCTTGAAACAAGTTTTAGTATTTATTGCCGTAGTTGGCGCGGCATTAACCCAGCTCATCTGACTGAAGTTAGCCTAATTGTTGCTGAGAGATTGACATTGCAACATGAGGACTTATCGACGTAAGTTTTTGTGTTTTTTTATTATGCAACATACTATTATATATATTATTTAGCGGATTCTAAGTACAATACGTAGTGCAGTCATCCATTTTGAATAATAAATATTATAAAGACATTTTTACATGAATTGACTAAGTCCCTCGGTAACCCAAGAAGGCTTGTATTGTGTCTACTCAAAATTATATATATATATTATACAAATACTTATATACATAGAAAACATTAATGATTCAGGAACAAATATCTGTGTTCATTAGGTACACAAATAAATGCCCTTACCGGGATTCGAACCCAGGACCATCGGCTTCATCGGCAGGGTCACCCACTAGCCTAGTCTGGCCTAGTGGGTCGTGACCCTGTCGTCAAATTAATTTATAATGTGTCGATGCAGTTTTGCAGCTTGCCGTAAATAATATTTATCCAAAAACCCCTACTACTGCCTTACTGCCTGGTATTCACACCCATATCATTTACGCAGTATTTTTTAAAATGACAGGTTTTTAGAATGTCGTTTGTCAAAAGGCGTTCAAGTTTTTGGTGGGATGTATGATTGTTTTCAACTGACGTGGAACAAAAAACATGTTCGAATACTGAACAATCGGAATTAAATTCATCTATTTTATTTATTTTTTTCATTTAATTGTATTTTTTTTTTTGCCCTCTTTTATAATTTTATTGATTTTCCTTTAGTCTATTGTACTCAGTGCTATATTTGTCTACCATTCTTCATCAATTCTCGTCTATACATACATACATTAAAACACTTTAATTCAAAGGATTAATTAAAAACAAATTTACAAGACTAACATCTAATGACAACTCCAAATCTCTTCATACAATTAAATAGGATTCTAAACGCAAAGTACTTAATACAAATTATACAACCATGTCCCTAGTCAGCGGTCACCGTTCACGCAGCGGTGTCGCAACGTAACTGACACCGTTGGCCAACTACACCTGTTCGACTTGTTAATTTGTGACAACATCAATGACACTGTTTGCTTTAAGTCTTATAGCAAAATTCTTAGGTTCTTGTAACGGTTTATTTACCAAACGTGACCTTTGAGAACCAATAATACTATTTTTATTAAATATTTTGATATGTGTTTTTAAGTAGTCAAGAAAATTTAATATAGCCCTTCAGTTATCAAGGACGGATTCCAACCGGCCTCTTCATCTATCACTGCTAACGGCCTGGGCCTCTAGGCTACCCCGCCACGGCGGTACCCGTCCCAATTTCTCGTCATACCTATGCCATCTTTTGTTTTTATAGAGTAAGTATATGACATTTGTTTTAGTTTATTACCAAACGTGAGTTTACTTGTTGTTGTCCTAAAGCTCCCCAGAGGTGGAAAGGGCCTTTACAAGCTCGCGCCACACCTTTCTATCTTCAGCTCGTCTTCTGGCCTCGCTCCAGCTCAACCCGACCGCTCGTAACTCTCTTAGGACGGACCGTTGCCAAGAGTGTACAGGAGTGTGAGTTTACTTAGCAAAGAATATGTCATTGTACAAATAAAATATGGAAATAAGCTACAAAGTCATAATTATTAGCATCATGTCGTGAACTGGAGTCAACCGGTGTCTTCGTTCCATACAACTCATACAATTACGTTAGAAACTAATTTAAATAAATACGTAAAGGATGTTAGTCCCTATGACTTTAGTTTCGTCATCGCAAACGCTGAATATAATCGTTGTGGATGCCTTAATTGCGGCTAAATCACGACTTTGCTCGAGCAATCTCAACACACGACGTGAGATGAAAGTGAAACTTTACGTCATGATTCTGTCTACATTATCTTCAACAATACTTAGTCTTTATTTTTTATCGATAGAATCATTGGTACACTATTATAACTTGATAAACCCGATTAAAATTTTGTATCGATATTTACATAATACTTGCACCATAAACTGGTACCAATTAAGTATCGATAACGCTCGGAAATCATATTGCAACCAATCTATCAAATACATCTCATGCCATGGAGACTGCTTTTGGCAATCAATTTTAGATAAGCGTGATTTATGATTTTGAAATTCGCAGTCTTTTGCCTCATTATAGTTGGCCACAAATACCACACTCCTAAATTGGGGTCTCAGGCAATACAGGTGGCCGCATCTTCATGTCATGGGTCAACATTTGACATTTAAATAGTAAGCAAAAGTGATATTGCGTCACTAGGTCGACTAGCCGCCGAGCCTTTCGTAAGATGAATTGTCACTAGTGAATCCACCTGATATATCGTTGCGTGTTAAGTAATTACGTGTTGGAAAAGGTCGATGTGCCTGTAATTGAAGATCAGTGCAATGATGTCTTTAAGAGATAACATTATTGCATTACTGCAATTATTCTAACTGCTACCTTTGTTAGTGGCATTGATATGATACATGTTTAGATGATGATGCTTAAACGATTTAAAATTGTTGTAAATGCATGCGATAAGAAAAAGAAATACAATTGAGTGGATTTAGTTTTAGTGTGAAACGTGCTCCTCTTACGGACAAAAAAGCGATCCTTATGACCTTAAAAATGTGGGAACAGGAGGTAAACGAAGTGTCCTTGCACGAACAGACACGTTAAAAAAGAGCCCTCCACATCCGGCTCGCAGCCGTAATAATAGTATGTTTCAAAATAAAAACAGAAAAACATTAAGCGTCATCAATTTTATTTTGCAAGGACTTCGCACGCAAATTTACAATGGGCCCTCAGTGCGCTTGAGCAAATATCAACATTTCGATGAAATGTTAAGATACGTGTGATTGGCCTATCGCTCATCAAAACATTTGCAATGACGTGCATTCTTCCATACATGCCAAATACTTCGGACATCAATGTCCGTTAAAATTATTTCTTGTTTATTTTTCCGATGAATTCTTTGAGGAGAAATTCGCAACGCGGTCGGGGGGTCTTATCTGATACTTTTCATACACAAACGAGGTCTCAACTTGTTTTATTCTGAATCAGGCTTTGTGTTGTACAGAAATCGTACAGTATTTGACAAGTTCCATATAAGACGCAGAAGCGTAGAATATGGATTCCGTTGATCCTTAAAGGTATCCTTTCGAATGGTTTACCTTCAATTGACATTTAATTTAACTGCGACCTTAAAAGTTCAGCGTTCAATCGTGCCGCGTATCGACGTATTTTGCTTCTTTGAAATGATTCCATACAAAATTCATGGAACTCGTTAATATTTCACAGTTAAATCTTAATAGTTAAGAATAACGAATTCGTGAACGCATTGTTATGGGTGTTTCATCATCGGCCATTGAGTGTTTGTGTAAAGTGCCATTTTACCCTTATTTATCAGCCTTGGCTTTCCCTTATTGACCCGATCCGACAACCTTGTAACAAGTGCTACAGTTGCTTATTTAACTTTAATCTCTAGTTATTGTACTTCAATCTGTTTATCTTGCTAAGCTTTTACTTGCGTTACTGTATTGAACATATCCTTATCTAAAAGAGATTTTATTATCGCATTTATCGCCGCGCGGATTCCAGTTTCACTTTTTAGCGTCTGCCGGGTGAAAGTCGATTTGTGTTCCATACTCTTCCTTTCATCTCGCTTGTGCTGTATAAAATAATCATAAACCAACCTGTTTGGTGACAATAATTCACTGTATCTGTTACAAGCATCTTTATTTTGGTGTCATTCTTCCGTTGTCTCGTTGCCTGATATGGCTTACTTAACTGGCTTTGGAATTTGATTTCATTTTGTTTTAGTGGTTGTTCTTTTGTTTGTGTTTTGTTAAACTTCACAAACGCCTGCAAACGATACCACAAAGCTTAGTAATAAATAAAAAGTGAGAAATTCACTGCCACGGGCGAGACTAGAACTCACGACTCTGGATCACTAGCCCAGGGATATGGTGGAAATATTCGCTGTCTCCGAGTGAAATCTCGGTAGCTCAGTTGGCACAGCGATGGGCTAGTGATACAGAGACGCGAGTTCAATTCTAGCCCGAGATAGTCATATTTGTCCAATTTTCATTTTTTTTTCTAAACTTCACATTCAAATATTCAAAAAAAAAATACCGTGTAACAAATATTGTTCCTTAAATTAAACATACCGTGTTGTGCGGGATGCAAAACTCAATAGATCTTAAATAGCGTCCACCGTTTATTTTGATACAGTTGCAACGTCCTTGTCACCGTATCAAAGTCTAAGTACCCTGCCATACCAGGGAGTCGAGGCGAGCGAGTGAACAGGAAGAGAACAACTTTCATTTTCACGCACCTGACTCCTGTCTTTGTCGCCAGACAATAACCATCCTTGTCTCATTCAACTTTAAGTCCATTTGACCTTGCGGCAGTTACCGGTGCAACTTGAATTCTTTTAACGAACACCGAGGAATATAGTTTCTTGCTTTGGAGTTTTTGCTAGGTACTAAGTAGAGTTGAAACTAATCATGTTTTTGTTAGCGTTAATTATGTAAGTGAGGTAATCGAACCCAAATAGTGAGCCAATGAGAGACGATTCATTATCTGTCTGACATTTATAGACGTTTCATTTGGTAAAATTGGAAATAAAGATTGGGTTGAAGGAATTTTGACATATTTTTCCTATGAAGACTATGTTTTTGTTTGTAAGACCGTTCAAATATTTGATGTAATTAATTATTGAGATATTTAATTACTGTCAGAAGAAATTTACTGATGCGAAGAGTATTATAATTATATGCACGTGTATTTATTAGTAAGACTAAAAATCTTCACTTTAACATTTTTCAATTTAAACCAAATTCAGTCAGTTTTATACAATTAAATTTACAAATTTTATATAAAAAACAAATGTTATATTATATTAATATTTTTTTTTTATATTATATTTCATAACTTAACAATTAATTAATAACTTTAATATTTCCGCTATAAAGCCAATTATAGATAGTTTCATAATTTTTTGAATGCTTAAGACTTAAATGTGTGGTAGTCTTCTAAATTTATTTACTACTTTCACACATAGGTTCACACTTTAAGTTCACCAAAATGGATACGTGTGGTGTATGGTATAATACTCGTAAGTGTTTATTCAAAGTGACATTTTACATTAAAAAAATTATATAATCCCATTAAGGTGCTTTTGTTTTGTTTCTAGATTTAGAATCTTGTTCTATGAAATAAAAGTAAAAATTATATTTTTCAACAAGGCTTTCAATGCGGCCTCTGGGACACAAAAGGTTAAAATTTCCGCTAATAATTAAGACAAATTACACTCAGTTTCATAATTCCCTGAATTATATATCTTATGGGCCCTTAACGTAAATCCCTTTCGCTTCAGCGCACGACGCTGCGTGTGCGGCTACATGCTCACGTGCACTTATTTCACACGACTATCGAGACATCCTCGTTTCTCTTTATTTATCGTCGGAATATTAGTTTTAAATCTCTGTTTTGTTTTTTGTTGTAGAGTTTTGTTTATAGTTGGTTCGGACAAGTTGGAACAAGAGAACAAGAAATCCATTCACATATTTTTGAAGCTAAGCGATCACCTATCGCTTTTAAATCTTTTGAATCGATTTAAAACAGAATTTTAATACTTTTATACTCCAGTATAGTTTAGCCAGTATCGATAAAAGTACATTGGTATTCTTTTAATTTCCATTTTGTAATTTTTTTTTTGGAAGTTTATCAGTGGAATGTTGCCAAATTGACATTGCTGCATATTGATTGGTGACAATAAAATTTAAATTGTACATCAGTAATTCGAAAATAAATACTCAAGTACTGCAAGTAATTATAGATTCTCTTGCGTTCAAATTATCCGGGAAAAATCTTTATTGTACTTTATTTATTGTGTTTTAAAATTAAAATTGTGAAATTGTACTTTAACAACAAGCAATTTTTGCCAAAAAGCGATCTACTTCATCTTAAAAACATAATTATGCTTCTATGTTGTTTTACTGCCGTTATAGTTTATCCGGGTACATACGAATAGTTCATTGATATTCATATTTCTCAAAAGATCATTTGTTATCCCTTTCAACGCGAACATTTCCTGTCTTCGCACAATGATCGTTCTCGCATCTCATTTTGTTTTCTAATAACTTTAACTTGATCTTGACTTCTAATTTTTGGCCCCATCACTTCCGTCAAAGCCACTTGACTAACTGCATAACTCAGAGCGTTCAACTGTTCTCTGTTCTAACTTGTTTAAATGCTTTTTCTTGTTATTCATCAATCAATCTTCTTCATTTGTTGACAACGACACGAGTAACGTCTGAACGATAATTAATCCTCTCATAGACAAAGATTTAAAAGCCAAGATCTTTCCAAGCTTCAACACAGTATCTACTAATACAAAGTATTACTTCTAAGACAAGTTTACTTTTTTGATACATTGATTACTCAACAACCTTGTTTGATTTCTAGTTATCCGATCATTATAGATTCGTCCAATAAAGGCAAAGCTGGTTATAAATTTATTTGCTATTAAACGTTAGAAGTGAACCGGTCTTCATGTGTAATTGATCATATTTTCATGTTTCCTATAACTTAATATCGTACAGCTTTTTATCATATCCGCATTATGTGTTGTTTAATACCTTTTTATTTTATTTTATCACGCTTATCAGTAAGCTTTGCTACATTACCCATAACGTTATTTCATCTATGACTTCATATACTTAACCGTTACGATATGTCATAATTCATATCCTATTGATTCATCAAAGAGCTACATATGTCACACTTGTACTATTGAATTGGACACGCGTTAACTTTACGCATTAAAAACTCATTAGTATCCTTTTGTCTTTGTATTAAAGGTCAATTTTCAATGGTCACTTGTCTGTAGACAGATGTCAAGCAACACCTGTTAGTGACATGCGTGAACCGCTTTAAGCTCATTGTAACGATTTGAAAGAGACGGTGTCGCAAGTTACGTTTGTAAGTAGTTGTATTGTTTTTGGCGACCCACGTAATTCCATTTTTGGTATAGGACTGAAAGAAACAGCTTTCCAGCTAAAAGTCCGCCTGTTATCTACCTCCACTTTAACTGATGTGTTTTCCCTTATTTTGTTTTCGTACATGCAATGAAGTACATTTTTACCCGAGTGTTGAAAGAGGGTTGTCATATTTAGTTTTCTCGTAAATACCATAAATTCTGTTATCTGCTTTTAACTTCAGGTAGGAAATTCTCTCAGACCATTAAGTCAGAAATACGATCAATATGATTCGCCCAACTGAAAAAGTGTTCTCTGCTAGTTCCCAAAATAATTTAAGTAGGTACCTATTAAGGTTAAGCATGGTCGTGCCTGCCGGTTTTGCAAGTGAATTTGTGTAAGTGTTAACGTGTCGACACGTTAAAAGAGGTTACTTAGCAAAGTAGGAATGATCTGCAATTATAGTTCCTATTTTAGATTACTAACATCTTGAGTTTCCAGCGAATACTCATAATAACGATATTAGCCAATGTTTAATAGCAGTCGCCGAAGTCTTAGTATTAAAAGCAGGTATTTGCCCGATTCTAGACTCAAAGGTCAGAGCTTCTTGGAATAGGTTATCTCGTAAAATTAACGTGGCGCTTAGAATGGATGGTTAAAGGTCGAATTCTAGCTTAATTTGGCTCTGTCAAAACTATAAATTATTTGGTTTCGGGGCGTTTAGAATATGCGAATCTCTTAATGTTCTATAAAATACCGACACTATAATTATATGCTTTGGTATGGGTTGGAAACGGATGAGGTATTGGTAGAGAAAATATGTTTTGACGTATTATAACTATATTACTGATACGAGTAGTAGTGTTCACTTTACTTTTTTGCGAATATGCTTAAAATCACAAAATGAAGGTTAGACTATAATTAAACTGTTTTTATTTTTTATATGCTTATTTATTAATTTCGCATGATTTTGTTTAAAATGACTATGTTCAAGATCAACGACGTTAATTTGTCTTACGATGATATTTGGTAAATAAAAATCATCAATCAATCACACAATGTAAGGTTGCTCTATTTCATAAATGTATAATCCAAAGGCCATTGAAGGATCACCAAGGTAACTCTACTTGTCAGTCGTGCAAGTAGAAGTAAAGTTGAACTGGTCATTTGCAAAGTATGTTTTATTCATCGGAATGTTGTTTTCTCTTAATTATGTTGTTCAATGACAATTTAGAACTACCTGTGATCTACAATGTACAATGTGTTTTTTCAAACAGGTAGTAATGCAATAGAAAAACTGGTAATAAATAAAATAATATAACTAGTATCATTTAATATAATCGACTTGGGAAATTCCCTTCACATACATAAAGTTAAAGACACAAAATTGTATTTAAACTTACGTTTTCACATGTTAATAATATTTTATGAGCATGACAAGATATCCCTTGCACAATAGATTCGACATTTATTTATAACTATAAAGCTATTTTTTATATTAACCAGTACAAATTTATAAATTGCCTAAACTATTTTGCTTAAACCAATAACATTCACCGCGGAGTACCGCAAGGTCGTATGTTATGTCCGCACTTGTTCCTACTATTTAAACAATGTGTTTCATCACCATCAGCTACTGTTGTAACGTTAGCTATCATTAATAGTCGTATATCATAACAGTGCGTGGCTCGGCTGGCCAAGAATGTAGATCGCGGAAACGAATTCAAATGACCCTGCAAGGTTACTGTTACTGGCGAGCATTCCCTTATGTATAGTAGCTTGTCTTACTGATTAATTATCAAGGATTACTTTGTTGCGATTATACTCATTTTTTTCTATAATATTTATTACATTTGTACTTTCTGTGTTTTTATAAATACGTTCACCCGACTACCGTTAACCTCTTGTTTGTGTCAAGATATGGACCCTAACGGAATTTTTGGTCATTTTTGCATTTTTTTTTTTTGCTCTACACAGCTCAAACTAGGTTTTAATTTGTAATATTTGACCATCACATACAAATGAAAGATTAAATTTTAAATGTGATTCTTTCATATGTACATCTTTTGAATGTTATGTTTAGTTTTACTTATTGTTTATTTTTAGTGGAGATTTTTTTTTAGCTCATTAACTTAAATATTGGTAGAAGCCTTACCAACAAACGCGAAGATGCTAGATCTCGCACGTCTTAATGTTTCGCCTGCAAATTAGAATGGATAGACCTTGCGAAAATGTGCATTAAATTTGCACAATAAAATGAGTGATTACTACAAAACAGTAACTGACATTATCATTCTCTACTCGTTATGGTTTAACTTAGTAACATAAAAGTGATTTATTGAACTGAGAATTGCCTAAATGCAATAAAATAAGCAAATGTATTATTTTCTTTCCAAAAGTCGAGCTCAAAAGTGCAATAAACTTACGCCTCTGATTCAAACAGTCGAATAATATTTGTACCTACATCATTCTATGGATCTATAGGACAGAAATTAAATTAGGATAGAGATAGGAAAGGAAATTAACAAAAATGTGCCATTGACGGACGTTCTTCCAATTATTACTATCTCATATCTTAGTTCTAAGCAAAACAGGTGACAAACGGACTGTTAACTATAGGAATTAGGCTGCACGTTTATCTTATCTCTTAATTAAAACACGCTAATTTGTGTGGTGGTCAAAAATCGTTGGTTCAAACCTTAGTTTTGCTGTATAGAGCAGAAAAAAATTGTTCTCGAAAAAAAATTGCAAAACACTGACTGTATATTCAGTCAGCAGGACAAGAGGTTAATAAATATTATAAATAAATATTATAGGACATTATTACACAAATTGACTAAGTCCCACAGTAAGCTCAATAAGGCTTGTGTTGAGGGTAAGACAACGATATATATAATATGTAAATATTTATAAATACTTAAATACATAGAAAACACCCATGACTCAGGAACAAATATCCATGCTCATCACACGAATAAATGCCCTTACCAGGATTTGAACCCGGGACCATCAGCTTCATAGGCAGGGTCACTACCCACTAGGCTAGACCGGTCGTCAAAAAGTCGGTTAAGCCTCGAGTTTCGACCATTTTATTAACATTAAAGCATTTACTCGTAAAGGTATTGAAGAGAACTTATTTACAAATATCGCTTAATCAAATAAAATAAATTGCTCGAACAAACCGTGTCTAAGCTTGTACAATTCTAAATGTTCTATTTTCTTAACCCAACAGCTCTTGAACTTTCCGATATGTTTATCGTGACCACGGACTTGCATCACGTGGGTACATAAACAGCATCAGCATTGCTTGCGCTCACATCGCTAATGCATTTGACACGATCATGTATTACATGCACTAGGCCATTCGAACTTACAAATTGAATTTTGTTTTTTTTTTTTAATACTACGTCGGTGGCAAACAAGCATACGGCCCGCCTGATGGTAAGCAGCTACCGTAGCCTATGGACGCCTGCAACACCAGAGATATTACATGCGCGTTGCCGACCCTTTAACAACCTGTACACTTCTTTTTTTGAAGAACCCCATACTGTAGCCCCTCGGGAAATATTTTTACATCATATCATCGTGCATTCAAAAAATGAGAGGGTCCGGCGGGTACACCTCAATCAACAACAGATTTTAAAATTTATAATGTCTCCTGTATACTCGATTAAAATAAACATTCGAACAAATATCTGATTCAATTATTAATTTAAATAATTGGGCAATGGAATTCGAGCGTAGACCGCAAATGTTAATTAGTCGTTTGAGTCCAGAATGCTAGCATTTCGTTTGATAACGGTTTTCTGCAAAATAAGTTTTTATTGATATATTTATTAATTTTAACAACAGGCATCCCAGATACCGCTGGAGTGACGAAGCTCTAAAAAACCTATCCGCCCTCGGAATACCCAACTGGCGTGAAGTGGCGCAGAATAGGGCAGAGTGGCGCTCTCTTGTGTCACAGGCCAAAATCTTGTTTGGGTCACTGAGCCAGTGATATTTTAACGAATGAATAGAACCAGGCGGTCCTTAAGGCTGCGTTTCCATCATACATGTTCGAGGATGCGTAGCGAGGGATGTGTTTGTAATGAACCAATAGAACATCGTCCACTTGAGCTGCGCTAAGCGACGATAGGTAAATTAAGTATCCCTGAATATTGCTTTAGGTCTCGGATTGGTTGAAATTGATAATCTTCTTCTTCCTCCTGCCCTAATCCCACGTTATGTGGGGTCGGCA
The DNA here is from genome assembly GCF_033807575.1 of Cydia pomonella. Taxonomy (NCBI): domain Eukaryota; kingdom Metazoa; phylum Arthropoda; class Insecta; order Lepidoptera; family Tortricidae; genus Cydia; species Cydia pomonella. Next base: position 24,898,325 of record NC_084708.1, read on the forward strand.
CAACATGTTCTTCTCTTCCATTCTCCTCTATCTTTCGTCACCTCAGCACTCACTCCTTTCTTTCTCATATCCTCTTTCACACAATCCATCCATCGTTTTTTGGATCTACCATCCGCTCTCCGTCCATCAATATTCATTCCTAACATTCTTTTTCCTATATGGCATTCATCCCTCCTCATTAAATGCCCATACCACGCTAACCTACCACTCCTTATCTTCTCCGCTACCGGTGCTACTTTCAAACTTCCCCTTATATACTCATTCTTAATCCGATCCTTTCTCGTCACTCCACACATCCATCTCAACATTCTCATTTCCGCTGCGTGCACTCTTCTTTCATCCGTCACTTTCGTCGCCCAGCATTCTGATCCATACATTACAACAGGTCTCACGATCGTCCTGTAGATTTTCCCCTTAAGTTTAAGGGGCATTCGTGGATCGCAAGTTGAAATTGATAATGATATCAATAATGCTGGCATTGATAAGAATATTGAATTTAAATAAAATCCAAATAGAACTGTTACTACTGACGCCTTCAGACAATTACTTGGTTTCATTTGCTCCTGTTATTACCGAGTAACTGAGTGGGTTGGCAATCAGAACCACTTTGTTACTCCGCTCGCGCGAAATTCATCGAATAAGGTAATCGAGGTGTGGTCAGCCTTCGGTTGCGACACGGAGGCTTATTCTCTTTATAATAACTTACTTACTCCTCTGGCGCAGCGACCCTAAGTGTGTCTTGGCCTCCAACACGACTGCTCGCCACTGATCCCGATACTGTGCAGTTTCTCGCCAGTCTTCAACCTAATTATAATAACAGGTTATGAAATTGATCTGGATTTTTATGAATATGATCTATTAGTATTAGAAGTGATATTTCATATTAACACTAAACGGATCATATTCATAACAAATACAGAGAAAATACATATCCTGTTATAACAATCAGAATATTTACGCCACTTGCTCGGTTTTGACACGCCATTGACAATCTAGTGTTAAATAAATTTAAACATATAAGAAAAGTACGAGAGGAAAGTATACGTACTCGTAAAATGGTGTCAATTTGTGACGAAACTTGCCAAATACACATGCATCAGCTAGCATACCGGTAGGCCTTAAGAGCAATTCCTAGCTGAGCAATTTTTCAAATCTCGAATTTTTGAAGCTATGTTTCTGTCGCGCTGCGGTGGGCGGGAGCGGGAGCTATCTAAGTGTGAGTGCGCGCACACAGATGCGAGACTCGAGTGCTCGCTCATTGCGCGCCGTTCCGTCGACATCGCCCGCGAGGCGGACGGAATTTATCCTGGGCTGCCCGACGCAAGTTGTTTTTGTTGTTATCACATAACATTGTTTTTTATTTTTATATTATACTGTACCTATCTATTAATTACCATATAGGTAGGTAAAAACTGCAAAAAAGAATGATGTCCCTGCTTCGGTCGTCGTCGTACAGTCAAGTGCAAAAATATGTATCGAAAGAATCGTCTCATAAATATGGTACTACGCTCTTATTACACTGGAATAAGATGCTATGGGACATATTTTTGAGTAAGATGTGTACACCCATATTTTTACACTTGACTGTACCTATCCGTTTTGTAAGTAGGTATAAATATATGGTTAAACTACAATCTATTTAACTTGTACTACGATGGGGCTAAACTTGGGCCGCCTTATTGAAGAACGTATCGCAATGACAATCTGGGTAAAGTATGTTGGGATAATGCCGGACAATTTTGGGCCCAATTGAGAGAACTCGTGAGAAAATATTTTTCGAGATCTCAGCACGTGACAGATTCTTGAAGTACGGAGCGAATCGTTAAATAATAACCGTAGATTCGGCCTGAATATTGGTTATATTCAATATAGAACGGTTTCAGTTTTGTACCTGTGTAAAGATAAGACATACTTTTTTTTAGAGTAACGAGTGTTTTACCATCAAGGGAGAACATCGGATGGTGAAAAAAAGTTGCTTCTAATGGAAAGAGAATAAGGTATCACAAAGAAATAGGTCCGGTGTCTACCCTTCTCCAATGTATATAAATTACATTACAGCCACCAATAATTACAAACTTAAAAGTTGTCAACGAAATTTTTTTTTTCGTATTTTTGTATCCGATCTTAACCCTGATACAAAAATTGGTAAAATTGTGGCTCTCAAACTTTGATACCTATGTCATAAGGCAATTTGATAAGTAAACAATGTGCTAAGAAACCTCTTATTGTAAGGTTTACCCGAAGTAATAAAGTAAGAAAAACCACTAAAATAATAGATAGGTTTCGAAGTTTGACAATTTAAGATCTCGCGAACTGTACAGGTTTAGTGAAAGTGTAAATGTATTGTTTATTGAAAGGAATGTACTGGAAGATATTAAGTACTTAAGTAGGAGGGACAAAAATCAAAATAAAAAATAATCGTGCCCAGTCATTTTTAATGAAGGTCGCCAAAAAAATAAGAATCAAACTTAGAAATCAAAAAAATTAAGTAGTTCTTTAAAAAGGTCAAGGTTTTTTTTATACTACGTCGGTGGCAAACAAGCATACGGCCCGCCTGATGGTAAGCAGCATGCGTAGCCTATGTACGCCTACAACTCCAGAGGAGTTACATGCGCGTTACCGACCCTAACCCCCTTCCACCCCTCGTTGAGCTCACTGAGAGCCCATCTTGAAGTATGGAAAATAAGTAAAATTACTATTTTGTTGGTATAATTTTGCAATTACGTATATATATATATATATATATATATATATATATATAGTTGATATACAATCTTTTTTTTTATAAAATGTAAGGATCGTATGTAAAGAGTAAAGTAAATATATAGGAAAAGAGAGCCCTCTTGAAGCATTTTAAGGAAACTAATTTCGACGCCCTATCTCTATTTTGTATCCTAAACTAGCTATGTATGTATGCGTGCACAACTACATATGCATCCGTATGTGTAGGTACTTTATTGCGAAAAATTGCTCACTTGCTATCTATTTTACTCGATTTTGTTATACAATTCAACATGTATCATCATCCCTATACAATATAAATACTCTTTATTGCACACCTCAATAAAAGAAAACAATACAAAAGAAAACAGAAACATAAGCACAGGTAAACAACATGCGGTCTTATCGCTAAAAAGTGATCTCTCCCAGGCAACCTTTGGGTTGCGGAAATTAAAATAGTACATTACGATACAAGTGCGAAAAATAGGAAATTCGAAACGAGTGGCGATATATTAAAACACGACCGAAGGGAGTGTTTTAAATCGACACGAGTTGCGAATTACCTATTCGCACATGTATTGTACAACGTTTTACAGTACATATGGCCCTTTAAATGTTCGACACAGTAACGTAATATGCTAATTTTCGCACTAGTGCTATAAAGTAGCACCATATGTACTGTAAAAATTACATTGTCAGTAAGTAGGTGTACATACACATACAATATACAAACATACAAAATAGACTGCCAAAATCTCTTCCATTTGATTTACCGTCGCGCTGGTAGTGGTACTGGATAAAAATAATGGTGCGAAAGTGTGATCAAGAAAACAATAAATGTGATAATTAAGGTCAGTAGGTAAATTGAAGAAAATTTAAAGTTTGACAATCACTGCTGTTTTTGAAATAGGTAAAGATCGGATTGTTTCTTCCTATCTTTACCTGGAAGGGTCGAGATCGGATAGCGGTCTACAGCAGTGCTAGGTCTGTTAACACAATTACAAAAACAAACAGTTTCATCACAATACGCAAAATAAATTACAGGTCGAAGATCGGATAGAAGAAAGAATTCGCGAAATGTACTTTGCTCTCTGTGATTGCGCATAGCACAAGCCCGACTCCCTGAGCGACGCGGGGACACTGGCAGTCGAGGCGCAATGAAATGGCGTCTTACACAATATTGCCAACATTAAAAAATAAAGCCAAATTAGGGAGAAATGAATGTCCTACGTTCTTCACCCGCATCCGGTATTTACCCAACATACCTTAATCGTTGAACCGCCGCATTTCAAAATGGGCCTTATTTTGATATCGGCTAGCCGTAATGTAATACGGCGGATTATACAATACGACTGCAATACTTATATGTATATAAATCCCCTTGTCAATGTAATTTCATTTAGTTTGCTATCTAGTGGCAAACATCAATGTAGTTATCTTTTACTTGTGACGCACAAGTGTGAGCAATGTAAAATACAATATTTCTAAAAAAAATGACTTGTTTATTGTGATTATACGTAGTAAAAGAAAATGTGATTATTAAATTATAATACGAAAGGTGGTCAAATCGCAAAAAATCCCGATTCTTTAAAACAGTACCGGTTCTGCAATCCCTAATAAGGATGTTATGCCCATCACTATTCCTGCTGTGTACGTATATTTATTTAGAAACTGTCTCCGCCTCCAATTCGTGCGATAAGGACAACTGCAGCTCGGACCGAAATTCACACGCAAAAAACTCAAAAATCGAGGTTTCGCTCTCGACTGTTTCCTCCTCCAAAACGCAACCAATCATTATGAAATTTTGGAAATTGCAAGAGGAAGAAATAATCTATGCCGCTATGTTTTGATTTTTTGGATATTTGTTGTCATATTTGTATACTGCGCCTGTTTGTACAGCCAATTCAATTGAGCCGGTTTTGCGATTTTCGAGGCGCTGTAATTTTCTTCAAAATAAAATAATCCAAAAAAGCAAAACATAGCGGCACAGATATTGATGATATTGATCTTATTTGAAAAAATCATTGCTCTAGGTTTAAAATCCAGGGAGGAAACAGTCGAGAGGGGTGTGTAATGTTTTTAATAATAACAATTTGCGAAATTTCATTTTTCATAATTTGAATTGCATAATTTTGATATGCAGAAATTATGATTTGGTATAAAAACAAATACAATAAAAACGAATTGCATAATTTCGAAAGTAATTATAGTTTAGTAGCATAGTAATGTATTTGCATAACAGGCAACCAGTATAATGTTCACTCTGTATACTATTTTATACTCAGAACGTTTTTTATTCATGAAAACCAACAGCATAATGTTGAAGGTGTGGTTTCACAATCAAACCACGGCAAATCGTTCATAAACTTTATTTGATTGAGTTTGCTGAAAGTTTAACAACACTGAATTACTAATTAATAATAAAACTTAAACATTATATTTGCATGGAACATAATCGATTTTTCTAAGCGTCAAACTTACCTACATCCGTACTTTACGTCTGTCGACATATATCATTTTACCGCAAAGCAGCGGCCAGTGTGAGTTGGAACCTCTGTGGTTCCTAAGGGATTCAGATAAACTTCATATAAACGCCTAGTGAAAATGAACAAGCAAAAATACAATTTCCGAGACATATGGTTCTGCCCATATGGTCGCAGTTCTACCTAACACTCCGCCTCGCTTCGCTCGTCGTCGTACCTAACGGCGACCAGCCTTACAGTTGAATAGGTAGATTGTTGTATAATTTAATAGTTTGATTGACACCAAGTATATCATAGAACACTATGTCACCATTCGTTAAAATTTTGTACTATATTTTAATTATTATACGAAATGTATGTTATAACAAGTAAAATTATTCCTAAGGATTGTTATGAAGAATGTTTTTATGATTATAGAGCATTCTGTCATTAAATTAGTATGACTAACAACTTTATATGTTTTGTTTTTATACATAATGTTTATTATGAGTTTCAATAGTAGTTAAATGAAATTATGCTAAAAGTTTGTATTAAAATTGAACGGCACCCAGTCGAGAGCGTTTGTATGGAAAAATCACAACTAGGAATTCCTCTTAATTACTATGGATAAAATAAAAAATAAAAAACTGCTAGTAGACCTCAAGGATTCATTTACAAGTCAATACAACATTTGACGGTGGTGTCTGGTGGACAAAATAATATATTATATAAAATAAATAAATAAATAAATAAATATTATAGGACATTATTACACAAATTGACTAAGTCCCACAGTAAGCTCAATAAGGCTTGTGTTGAGGGTACTTATACAACGATATATATAATATATAAATATTTATAAATACTTAAATACATAGAAAACACCCATGACTCAGGAACAAATATCCATGCTCATCACACGAATAAATGCCCTTACCAGGATTTGAACCCGGGACCATCAGCTTCGTAGGCAGGGTCACTACCCACTAGGCCAAACCGGTCGTCAATAGAAAAAGTTATACTTAGAATACTTAGGACATTTCAGTAACAATCAATCAACATAACGTAAAAGAAAGTAAAAAAGAACTTTCTAACAAACTGGCATAAACACGACAGAACGCCTCCAAATGGCCACAATATACTGCTTTGGAGACCATAAATCAGTCACGTGATCAAGCATGACTGACCATAGAGCATATTACAACTCTTCATATTCAACCTCTCAACTCCCTCTACTGCACATTTTAATTTCAACTTCATGTTGTACGAGATAAGGTTGATATTACAACTAGTCAAGGTAATTAGATTGGAGGTTTGAAAAGTAATCGTTTTGCGAATAAATACGGTGCTGCCACACTAACGAACCTATTCAACAATACCATCGACAATATAAAGCTAGATTACATGAAGCTATGAATTGGACATTAGCGTACCCTAATGTTGCCAGCACTATGATGGAATTGCAAATTGATGCATGTGTAGAATGACTTGCATTAGAAATGCATTGAGAGAAATGAATAATTGGCATGGTTTGTTAGGAGGTTTTGTCGTATGTTATAATAGTGTCAAAACAGTGACAAAACAGATTATATTTCATATCATTAACTTACATTGTCGGATAGTATTAGTTTTCGCATAGGCTCTGAAGACTGGTAAATAAAATTTAAATATGGCTCATGATTTCATTTTCTTTTTGCTTTTAATATGTATGTTAACATTATGTACTTAATGATGAACCGCCAGGTCTATGATTCTTAAATATGTTAAAAAAAGCTTTTATTTCTGAAAAGATATCCATATTACAAAAACAAATAATTAAAATATCCACATCGTACTTCAAATCCATTTGTACATGTGACTATTTGTGTTCTAAATAAATTGGAATAGAACCTAAATGGTCACGCACTGTGCGGTTTAAGAGGAACTTCCTCCCGCGCACGCTCCGGTTGTGGAATGAGCTACCTGCCGAGGTTTTCCCGAGGGTCTACAGTATGAGGTTCTTCAAAAAAGGAGTGTACAGATTTTTAAAGGGTCGGCAACGCGCATGTAACACCTCTGGAGTTGCAGGCGTCCATAGGCTACGGTGACTGCTTACCATCAGGCGGGCCGTATGTTTGCTTGCCACAGTCGTGGTATAAAAAAAAATTAAAAAAAACATGGTCTACATTTTTGGTACCTTTTATATCCAACATATTAGGTATATAACGGACAGTTATAATAATACCATATAATGATATACTTCTCCTTATTAACTTAAATATTAATTACAGTACAAAGGGCCAAATGTACCCACTGTAAAACTTTGTACGATAAACGTGCAAATAGGTCTACCTTCGGTCGTGTTTTAATTTATTGCCACTCGTTGCGAATTTCATACTTTCCGCACTTGTTTCGTAGATTATGCATCTATTTTCCGCCTAAGCCTGTCCCTGTTATAAAATTAAAATACATACCAAGTATTTAATACTGTTTTAAAGTTAAATCGTCAAAGTATGTATATATTTTATTTTATTTTTATTTTTGTTTTATATTTCGGAGATAAAACAGAAATAATCATACAAGAAACAGCAATAGAACAAACATGTATTCATATTCATTTTTATTATTAATAATGTACACATACATTACATGTCAAAATTACAATTAGTGAAATGAAGTTAAGCGGATTTTAGTTAATACCAACATCTAGATAATAATATAAAAATATTCACATAATGTGTTCAATAAAGTTACAAATTAAAAATTATAATATTTTACTATGTTCTACATTTGCAATATTTCATCCATGTCATAAAAGGCGTTGTCAATTAGCCATTTTTTAATTTATTATAAAATGAATTACAATAATTATTAATTATTGTTTTAATTATTTTGTATAGATACAGATGTTTCCTTGGATATATCTCACTATGAACACATAGTATATTCAGATGCGCAATGCGATAATACTTTGCTGAATTTGGATACAACAAAACCGTGCGTTAAAAGTAATATACTTTTGAGGTAACACTCTTAAACAAAGCATTGCGTTGAGTATGAATATGCAATTAAGTATCAAGTTTTAAGCAATAATATACAAAAATCCGAAACTTAACAAATTCTGACACCCATTACTGTATTTTAAGTAATTCCATTACATAAAACCAAGTAAATCACTTTCCGTTTTCATTTAAACTCGCCCCCGACTTTCACTCGTTACTTAATTATGTAAAATGGTCCGTTTTTAACGCGATGTCTTGAGCCGAAACTTCATAAAAGCCGAATGAAATTGAAAGTTAAATTCACTATCAATGGCGCGGAGGCGAGAAGCAAAATGATTGCCATAACTGTGAAGAGTAGGGTTACCACTGCAAAAAAAAACTACGTATTGTTAAGCTATGATATTACATGGTCGAGCAAATAGCTAAACCGGCGTAATAACTTTCATTTGGCACATTTAAAAGTGACTTAACTTGAAATAAATCGTATCTTTTTAAATTATTAATGATTGAGGAAAGCTTTAATACATTTTCGAGTATTAGCGTTTTTGCAGGATATTCGAAAAATATATAAATAAATAAATATTATAGGGAAATTCTTACACAAATTGACTAAACCCCACTGTAAGCTCTAGAAGGCTTGTATTGTGGGTACTCAGACATCGATATATATAATATACAAATACTTAAATACATAGAAAACATCCATGACTCAGGAATAAATGCCCTTACCGGGATTCCAACCCAGGACTATCGGCATCATATATCCATTTTAGCCTTAAAAATGCAAAAAACATTACGGTGAGTAAGGTTGCCAGAGCTCAACGAGGGGGTTTAAGGGTCGACAACGCGCATGTAACTCCTCTGGAGTTGCAGGTGTACATAGGCTACGGAGACTGCGTACCATCAGGCGGGCCGTATGCTTGTTTGCCACCGACGTAGTATATAAAAAAAATATAGTTCAGCATCTCTGATGTCAGTAACTTTGTTGATAAATATTTGTCACAAAAATAACTAACTAAATCGATCGTCCGTGACAAGAAATTCGATACTCAATGGATTGGTAAAAGAAATAAAAGACAAAATATTTTAAGGATTAAAATAACCTTTCTAATTAAATATTATTATTTTTGCACTGTGGTCCATGGTAACCCTAACACCACGTGCGCTAGAACATTACAAAACTTTTTGCCCCAAAGTAACGGTCTGCTGAAAACCAGCTTTTTAGTATCACTACTTATTGTTACATACTACACACATGCAAAAACGTTTACACAGGCCAGTACCCCGTCAAATTAGTTGTATCTTGGGAAACTATCAAAATAAACCCAATATCTTGGTTGCTAGAGTCGTAATTCTTTTGCAGTGAAGACGTTGCACGTACGTGTGGTTTTTGTTTTTGGTGCGTAATTGTACCACTTTCGAATAATTTCGCATGGTTTTTGCAGCCTTGAGTACAACTTTATTGGTGGAATTGTTAAGCCAAATGTTATACAACTATGATTGTTGCAGAATTAATAATAGCGAGTCTATTATGGTTGCTTTATTGTGCTTTTATCGCGTGATAAACGCAGTTGTAGATTGTCTTACGATTTGGTGTTTAGTACCTACTTGTGTTAAAAAAAATAGATTTGAATCTACAACCGCCGTTTGCACTTGGACAGGTCAATGCGCTTACTGAGCCAGTGCAATACTTTCAATTCTCTTAGACGTAAAAAAACATAAAAATCCTTTTAACTAAAATTTGTGCAGCCGAAAATGTTAAGACTGACGCAATACGGCCTTTTTGTCTGTGATGTCATAGACTCAATGAACCGATTTGTGTAGTTTCCATTTAAAGCTGATCTATCTACATATTATGCATCTTCAATTGTTTTTGGAACGAAGTTCCTTATCGGACGGTTGGCGGATGGGGGCTAGGCGAAAAAAAGTGTAAGATTATTCCATCACGGCCCTCTTTTGTTTAAATTCTTTCTAGAGAATAAGTAGCTTAATTTCACCGACATACCTATATCCCACAGAGGCGCAGTTGGCAAACATCCGCTTAGAAACAGATGGTAACAGTGACGATCCGGGTTCGATCCCCGGACGTGTATGAAGATATTACTTTTGTATTTTTTTTACTTTCATATTTTTGATTTACTAAGCGAGTGTGAAGCTCTGTTGAGCTAAGTGTATCAGTTTCAGCTTGTACAAAAATGTTTTCTTATGTTTAATTGTTATCCCTGTCTGTATGTCGCATTTCTGAACTGATTTGTGACAATTTGTGAGCAGTTATGATAATTATTATTTTGTGATTTTTTTTTGTATTTGTTATTCAATAATATATATATTTATATATATATAACTACGTTTATCAATATTAATATACTTCGTTCCAACCGAATGTTTCACGACACACACACTTTTTTTTCTAAATGTCTTTGTCCGAAAAAAACGGCTTACCATGGAAGTCTTTGTATTCGTTTAATTTACCATGCCTGCGTATAATACGTCATACATATTGGGATACTGACTATTCACTAGATTTGATAGCAAATAAAAATATATGCCTGTCAAAATAGTTTGATTTTGAGACTGAAACTAAGTATTTTAAGTCATAGGTATTAAATTTTTACTTTCACCTTCAATACAAATTAGTCATATGTAGTTAACTATAATATTAAGGACTTGTTTCATTATATCCAAGTAAAGTATTGGATAGCTAATTGACAAATAAATTAACTGTCAGATAAAACTCTGCAAAACTTAGCACTTTATCTACCAGTTAAGCTTTTTTAAAGATTGTGAAACTTTATTCGTGAGGTAAGTGGCGAGTAGCTTATTCAGGACTTTACTTAAACATTGTGAAACAGACACTAAAAATCCAACCATCTGCGTTAAATGGTATCCCTTATAAAATACACATGAACCTAGCGAACAAAGCTCTATAGTACCAGTTTACCAAACTACACCTAACTCTTCTTAAGAAATCTAATCAAGACCAAGCAAACACACACGCAAGCATGTTTCTAGAGCGGAACGTACGCTTGCGCGAACTGCGATGTCATCTCGTTACAACACTGCTATTATAATCATAACGCCTTACCTACTACCGACTGCATTCGACTTATGCCGTTCTTGTATAAAAACTTGGCAGCTATATTTATTAAAGGCCGTAAGTATACATGCGACCTTATTGCGCTTAATACTGACTTTATTTGACTTAAGTCGTTCTCGTACAATCACTTGGAATCTATTAGAATAGGGTCGAAAGTATACATGCGACCGTATTGCGCTTAAGACTTTTTGTGATAGTTGCTTGGATTAATATCGTAAACTGTAACACCTTGCAAGGTCGGATAAAAATTTTTGCTGGAATGTTGCTGTTACTTTTTCTTGAAGGTTGAGGGTTTTTGTTGATTTGGTTTGTTTATTAATAGATTGCGGAATGGACTTTGAACCGATATCACTATCAATTTCTAATCGGCTGTTTTGATTAACAAACGGTAGATCAGCAAGAATTTATAGATACAGTTTTCAGCAATATTGTGGTACGAGACAACTCCTCACGGAAATTAACTTTTCGATTTAGGGTGATGGAGCATAAGTGGCATAAGAACATGGTACATTAATATGTAAGGATGGAAAGATTCGCACGCTTGTTTTAAGCTTTGGTAGCTCAGTTGCTTAAGAGATCTGAGCAGTTTTCTGAAAGTTCGCAAGTTTGAGTCTTGCCTGAAACGATGAATTTTGCATTATTACCTACTTTAATATTATAATATCACTCTCAGACGTATCTGCTCGGTAAAAATCACTTTACTTTTGTAATGTTTTCAATATATGTCTAATTGTTTTTTTTTTCTTTGTTACCAGGAACACATACAGGAAGTGCTAGACAAATGGACCCAGATCGACGACGAGATATGGGCGAAGGTGATAGTGTTCGAGCGCAACCGACGCGTGGCTAAAGCCTATGCGCGCGCGCCGGTATTGACCATCAACGGGTCGGACGACGGTTTTGATGGGATGAGGTTAGTATTCTTTCATAAAACACAAGAACTAAAAGGTACATTCAGATTTAGTGAATGGACCACATGCAACTGACGCAAATCCCGCATAAAGCGCGCAATCTGACAGCAAACATGCGTGTAAATTTGCTTGATCTGGATGCATTTTAAGGTTAGTTGTAGCATGAAGATATCCGTGTGCCCATATTCATTAGGAAATGTCCGTGAGATATGGATAAATTACGGTATATTTTTATTGCGGTCCTCAAACAAAAAAAAAATCAAATACAAAAGTTGCATTTAAAGATAATAGTTGTCATTTGTATTTTATCCGAGAAAAGCAAATAAAGCGTTTCTTAAAAGTCGCATCGTCATAAAACAATTAACCTCTGAATAGAATATTTCTAAGCCTATAATTAGATACTTACTGTCTTTGTACCCCAGTTAGACATTCCTGTCGCCAAATTATAATTAGCCACAGACACAACACCCATTGATATGATAAATACCATTACTACCAAAGAAGGCTAGTACCCTGGGCTGAACAAAGGAGATTTCTCCAAAACTGTAACAAATCATTAGGTAAGTATTACGAAACGCCCCAGGCTAGCTTTACAACTGATACAGTTTAAAACGACTTAGTATTGAATTGCAAAATGAACTATATACGGTATATATTACTCTTGCTATTCTTTAAGGGCGTATGTGTCAATGCGACCTTAACACTTACGACTTTATTCCATTCAAAGTGAAATAAGTTAATAGGCTAATCTGGCACGTGGCTTTAGTTGCCCTACTTTTCTTATCTCATTGTGTCTTTAGTTAATTTATAACGGGTTAACAGCTGGTTATTAATTGTGGTCTAAATCGTTGAGTTTATTGCAAGTTCAATTGTTTTGTAATTAATTTTTCGCTACGGTTCATTCGTTTCATTGTCGCCGTGGGTAGATTTGGAATGTAGGTTGCTAAATTGGTATTTTAGTTTCATTCATCTTTTTTGGTAGATTTTTTTCTGGACGGTGACTATTCGTTTATTACAACACCCCTTGATGTCTACAGCAATATGAGCAAGACAAAAAATTTTCCCCTCTTTGATAATTTATTCAGCAAATTTATTTCAGACAGATTCTTCATCTTAGTACCGGCTTTGTTAACTAATCTCTTTTACCAATGAATTCATATTTCAATTAGTTTTTACACCTCAACAGTTATCATAAATATACCTTACTATATACTAGTAAATGTATTCTGCTGTTTTTCCATGATATCTTAGATTTGTTAATCTCGAAAAACATATAGCTACAAACTTTCATTGAATGATGGAGGCATCCAAAATTATTGTACTATACAGTATTGTACACTAACCTTTTCCTTATTACTATAAGATCGTAACAGAACGATCAAACGGCCCGATTCGAAGAATGATTAAGACACGTTTAAGATCTTGGAAAGATCTTTAAAAGATCGATAACTAAACGAACATGTCATTATATTGTCAAATAAGATTCTATCAGAGAAGATAAGATATATATTTCTAACATCAAAGTGATATTGGTTGCCCGAATCGAGCTGCCTCGGTCAATTACCTATATGACATAAAAACGATATCTAAACGAGAACTTATCTAAACCAGAACTTAGCATTATCGTATCTCATTCTTCGTATCGGGCCGAAACTTACCTTAATATATTAAATCCTTTTTTTTATTACGAAAAGGTAAGCATTTGACCACAATCTCACCTGATGGTAAGTGCCGATGCAGTCCAGGATGGAACATGCTTACCTAAAAGATGTCTATTCACTCTCGATTTAAAAAGATCCAAGTTATAGTGGACTGGGAATAGATTTGCAGGAAGTGAATTCCACTCCTTAGCCGTCCGCATGATAAAGCTGGATGCGTAGCGTTTAGTGCGAATCAGTGGTAAAGTAACGACGTAAGGGTGAAACGCAAGTCCGCGTCTAGTCCCACGGTGGCAGAACGGAGATGGGGGGATAAGATTATGTAATCCCATCGCACACTCCCCGAAATGTATACTATAGAATACCGATAAACAGGCTTCCTTTCTACGGTGTTCTAACATAACCACATGGTCTACATAATCCCACTAGCTTGCATACCGCTCTATTTAATTATTTCACAACGAATCTAATTGTCATTGTGCAACTCACGAACCATTTGCCCGCATTAGCTGCCCTAGTCAAGTACTCACGTTGTCATGATTTGATTAAGTTATCGGCAATATCACATTATTGGTTGATTTGGAGGTTCGAGTACAAATGGCGGTCGTGAGGATGTTCGTCGTATTAGTTTGGTGCAGCTGGCATCGTTAATTTAGAACTTACGAGTATCAGTTTTAAAAGTACTTTCAAATTTGAAGAATTTGTTATATTAGTAGATCTCTTTATTTAAGTATTTTAAACATTATTGCATATAAAAAAGTAAAACAGGCAGACTTAATGCCTCTAGACATTATCTATCAGTCATCAATAGGGAGAAGCCGAAATGTGTCAAGGTGGGTGAGAACAAAAAAAGCTATGAGCAAAACATAATTTCTACATAAATACTAAGTATAAGTTATACCTGTAGACAAATATAGGGATTATTATTTTCCTTGTATAATGCTGTTTTGGGTTCGTAAATTCAGGAAACAGGAAATGGTTTTGTACATTTTTATTTTAATAATTACTTATGTCCTTTACTGATACTATTTTTATGTTTTAACATTATTGTTTCTTTTGTCTCATTGTTCGTTTCATTTTTCTGTTTCCTTATTTATTTACTACCTTTCCTGAAAAATGGTTTCAACTCAATCCCTAGCCGTCTCAAATCTCGACTTATTGCTCAACTAATATAATGTATTCACTATTCAGTTCAATACTGGTGTTTAAAACAATTCATCTGTAGTTTACTTTTATCACGTCCTTTCAAACATGTATCTTTTTCACTATGTTTTACAATGTTCTATCTGTTTCCTTATTTTTTGCTTCATCATATCAGCACTTTATCGCCCACTGTTGAGCATAGGCCACTCTTCTAATACGCCACTTGCCCCGGTCCTGAGCTAATTTCATCCACAAGTGACCTGCAATCTTCCGAATGTCAAATCCTTTTTCTCTCTTTGTCTTAGTTAGCTTTAAATAAATCCTTAACTGTCTCAAATCTTGACTAATTGCTCAACGAATACATATCAACATTTTCAATGCTAGTGTCGGAGTGAATTGTGCGACTCGGGCGCAGCCAGGCGTGCGACTCGCAAGGTCGCTCGTCAGTTTCACCTGTTCACAAGATTAAGAGAGAGCTCGTATATAGGCTAGGTTAGATTACACAGAATGATGATTAGATGTGTTACAGTTTACATAAAAAGGATGAGATTAGACGTGTTACACAGTTTTTAGGTCTAGGTGACGAGCGGGTAGGGGAGACGAGATAATGGGTTCAATTGGTGTTGCTCAGCTATTTATAAGAGACACTTTGTCTGCTTGCGTTTAGTTTGATCTAAGTAGAACAAGACGAGACGAATGAAAATTGAGGAGAGAGGCCTTGCCTTGCTGCCTCATCTTTTATGTTCTGGTGTAGGATTCGGAACCGCCGAAATGCCACATCCTTCGGCCAGTAGTTCACGCTCGCGATGGTTTATAAGTTTAGATAGCTCTGCGGCGGTATCATGGACGCTTTTTTATCACTTGTCATGTCATGCGTCACTTTCGCACTTACATACTTGTTAGAACGTGACAGGCATGATGACAGATGATAAAAAACCGACCATCTTAGCCAGGCTGTACGTTCGATTGTACAAAGCATCCTTAAATTCTGCAGTTGCGTCGATTGAAAGTCCTCTTAAAAACAAAGCGGTTGTTGTAGGTATCCTCACCCT
Organism: Cydia pomonella; assembly: GCF_033807575.1. Lineage (NCBI taxonomy): Eukaryota > Metazoa > Arthropoda > Insecta > Lepidoptera > Tortricidae > Cydia > Cydia pomonella. The sequence goes on from NC_084708.1 coordinate 24,914,350, forward strand.
CAGCGCCCATAGCAGCTCCGTATGAATTTGCAGAAATCTATATTATATAGGATTGAATTTAAAGCTAAGCGATGCCAAAATTAGCTTTATCAGAAGTGTTAAAAAAATAGCGTCACCTTCCCAACACTTCTCTGAAATGCCCCTGCACCATCTTCCTTTACATGACATTCTTCCTTTACACTGTATTGACATTCATTAGATTTATGAGGTTCCGTGTTCTGATCAGCAGAACAATAAGTATGAGTACTTACGAGTGTGATAATTACGATCATAATGATCGTGCATACGGTGAAAGTCTTACGGGCATGAGCTGCCAAACTGCGCAACAATTAAGCAAGCGTGCGTGCGAATCGATAACTGTTCGATTATGCATCGATTGCTTAAGGAATCGATATTTTGTGATTTAAAAGTGAACTGACATATCAGGCAATAAATGAAGTGTCAAGAGAGCGTCTGATGAAGTCGAGGCTTCCTCTTGAATCCGGTTAACATACAACAAATTAATTTTTAGAAATTTAATTCTGTCTGCAACTTTGTCTATGTGGAATGATAATGAAAACTACCCTATGTGCGACCCCGGACCACAAACTTTCTCCATACCAACTTCATCTAAGATTCTGCGGTTTAAGTGGGAAGAGGTAACTGACATACAGGTAAAGTTACTTTCGCGTTTATTATATTAAGTAACGGCCCGATTCGAAGAATGAGATATGATAGCAATAAGTTCTGGTTTAGATAAGTTCTTATTTAGATATCGTATAATTGACAGAAGCAGCTCGATTCGGGCAATCAATGTCACTTTGACGTTAGAAATATCGTAGATAGATCTTATTGGGATCACAGCGGAATCGAAATAAATCCATTTTGACATGTCGTTTAGATATCGATCTTTTAAAGTTATTTCCAAGATCTTAAACATGTCTTAATCATTCTTCGAATCGCGCCGTAAGTAGTAGGGATTCTTATATAAATTTTCTTACGAACAATTTCATACAATTAGTATTTATGGCGAAATCGAATGAAAAGTAATATATGTATTTTATATTAAATGGTTATTTTAATTGAAATCTCTCAACAATTTCTATTTTCTAAAATTTATTTTACATTTTGTGGTTTTAGCTGTGGTTGTAAACACAATTTAGAATAAACGTATAAAATGAAATGTTTTGTCTTTAGCAGTATTATGCTATTCAATAACATAGTGTAACGTAATTTCGCAAGTGATTTTTTTCTGTACCCCTAGTGTAAATTAATTCGATAGCGAACGTGACGTATAGTATAGTGCGTTTGCGTTAAGTCTCATTTTGTACGGGATTTCGAGTTTCCAAATCGTCCCGCTTGGCGTGCTGTTTCTAAATCTCGTACAAAATGACACTTAACGCAAAGTACGTCACGTTTCGCTATTGAATAAATTTACACTAGGGGTATTGATTATTTCATTTTGGTTGAGTTAAAACATTTTTTATCTCCAAGAAAGTGCTAGAGCACCTTACGCAAGATTAAAGAATTTAATTATGTTATTTAGTTCCGTGCGTGTATCTGACCTCACGATTATTATATCAACCGTCAAGTTATCGGCTCGCATCGACCACGTCGCTTTGGTGCGGGTTATACAATTGTTTCGCAATTATCAAAAGATCTGGTGCACCATGTGGTTTTCACTAGGTGTGACCTCAAGGTCAGTTAAGTCATTTTCTAACTTGTCTATTTGATCTTGAACCATGATTAAATTTTAAACTAGTTACTGTATTTTTTTGTATACATGGGCCGTTTTTCGTCACACTTTGATTAAATGTGGATATACAGGTGTAACAAAAATACTGGGGATCGGCTTAAAGGCACATTCGGTATCGTGTTCTGTACCCCTAGTGTAAATTTATTCGATGGCGTAACGTGACGTACGCGTTTGCGTTAAGTCTCATTTTGTATGGGATTTTGAGTTTCCAAAACGTTCCGCTTGGCGCGCTGTTTCTAAATCCCATACTAAATGAGATTTAACACAAACGCGTACGTCACGTCACGAAAGCGAATAAATTTACACTAGGGGCTGTGATTGTCAGCTTTTGCGAATAACTGACAGGCCGATGTCATCCGGCGAACTGGTAACCAGTGGGCTCCTTTAGTATAATTTATAGTGTAATTTTATAGAATGAGAATAAATATCTAAATCTAAATCATATAACTACCTGTGGCCAACCATATAAATGGCAGTCAAATTTAATTCAATGGTAACATCGTCTGGAAATATCGATACGAAAAAAGTGGCAAAAATTTGTGTACACTACTTTATTGCTCATATATTAAGGTAGTGTATAAATATTTTTGGCACTTTGTTCGTATCGATATTTTCAGACGTGACTCGAACTAAACTAAATAAGAGCACTTATATTCCATTTAATAATTTAAATTTAATTGGGGTAATGTGTACAAGTATTAGGACCGAGGAACGCTTACAATTATGGGGACTACTTTTGTGCAATTAAGATTAAATAAATAAATAATTAGGTCTTAAAATGTACAAAACTTAACTTCATTTCGTTTTGTAACTTCAGTCCTTGAGTTTTAAGAACCCTTAATATGTATCTGTTCCACAAAATACTATTATTCTATTTCATAAAAGAAAATGTTACCACAAATTGGAATATAAATATAAGAAATAAAAAGCTTCTTAGTATTATTTTTTTGCATGAGTTTTATCTATATTACAGTATAGAGCATATGTTTCATTAAATACAAAACAATATTTAAATACTTTGATTGTTCAATCCCTTAATACTATCAAATAAATAAAAGGCGCTCTGTGAAGCCTGCGCAGGCGCGGCGCAGATGTGATCGACATGCCATGTCTGTGCGCAGCATAATGACACGGAAGTCTTCGTAGATCATCGAAGCTAGGGCTGGCCAGGGTGGTGGAAGGTTCTTTACGAAAAAGTCTTTTTGAATAAAATTGCGATGCATTAAATATGTATAGGGTACTATTTTTTTTCATTGTACAGTAGAATCCGTTTATTATGACATCGAAAGGAATTGACAAACACGTCATAATAAGCGGACGTCATACAAAACGTTTTGTGAAATGAAAAACCTTTTTTATGTAAATATGTATGTACTTAAGTATTTTAATACAGAAACATAGTAAATACATATGTCTACATAAATATTAAATCAAAATCAAAATTGTACATAATCAGCACATTATAACACATACAAGTGTATTTTTTACTGTAAGAAATCTGTAATTTTTGACTGCTTTTGTTTTTTCATTTTATTGTAAAAACAGTCTCTAATACTATTGTCATTATAACCGGACATAATTTATTAAAAATGGGTCATAATAAGCGACATGTCACTGTAAGGGAAGTCATTATATCCGACTTTTTTATAAAGAATTTTATATGAAAACCAAACTTCGGGGTGTAATTACGTCATAATAACCGGTTGGTCAATATAGGCGGAGTCATAATAAACGGATTCTACTGTACCTAGTTATTTGTAAATAGGAAATTATAGCTCTAGTACTAAATAAATTTGTAGCTATAAGCTAAATTTCTCATATATAATAAAAATATATATCTAGAATTACTAATACGATATATACTTAACTTTCTTTATGACCCTATTTTGCATGTATAACCATCCTTAAATTATTGAGTTTTTGTTTTTGTTTTATTATTTATTATACTTATACATATATTCGGGTAGCTTAACAGATTGTAATTTTGAGATAGGAATATATATATTTTTCCTCAGTCACACGTTCGCGATGAACGCTGTAAAGGATTGGGGATTTATTTTAAATTCATTGTACGCGATATAATCCGTTAAAATAGTTTTATTTCGTGAGTATTATCATAGTATCTGAAGACAATATTATGCAAAAAATGAGGGGGAAATTGACCACAGATATTAAGAGATAATGAACTTTTAACCAATTTATTCTAGTTTTCTAAACCCGTCATATAACAAAAAATGTAAAGACAAATACTTAGAATATTTAGAGATATGTTATATTTATATATCTTCTGTCATGACAGGAACGTACTATACAAAAGGCATCAACGCCACCAGCCATTTAACTAGATAACAAGACTGTGATATCAGATAAAAACAGCTAAAATTTTAAATTGACTACTTCAGCTTATCTACTTTTGTACTTTGACATTTTATTATATGTCATAAATCGACCATTTCATTCACAGTCGAGTCTTAAAGCAAAAGGACTCGTGTTCTAACCAACGCTAATGTATCCCTTGTTCGCGAGCGACACTACTCCTATACCTGGTATAGTATAGTTTCTTATCAGATACTTACACGAAAACCACCATAAAGACAAACATTCTAATTTGATAGACCAGCTAGGGGCATGGCACGCGATATACAATCAGCGATAAAAAGATGACAGAATGTAAGAACAAATTGCATAATTGAATACAGATTTTGACATATTTCTCGCTGTCCCTTCTAGTAAATCTTTGGGTACTTGAATCAGAGCATGTTAATAGAAAAAAATTGTTATTTGTGTTTATTATAATAACAAAATGTAAAAGTGGTGATTTTGTAACGCTAGTACTTGTCTACTTTTGCAATTTAATACAATATCATCAGGACACGATGGGGAACAAGAATTTGATAAAAGAAACAGTTACAATACAGAAACTTGCAACGTTC